>NC_134651.1:7219079-7520040 GCF_030463565.1 Pelecanus crispus | reverse complement strand
AAGGGAGTGCTGAAGCTTTCACAGAGTCCAAATGGGTCACTGATACCGGTCACCTAAACAAAGAAGATAGTCTAACTGTAAATTCCTACTCCTCTCATTTGTTCCGCTTTCAGTCTATTGAGTTCATAAAAGTCAATTCCAATGAAGCTATTCCTAAACCAGTAAAACCCAAATCTGGCTCCATACTTACTCAGTTTTCATTTATCCAGTCCATCACAATTAAGGGATTTTTTCTTCACTGCCCCCTTAAAGGGGGATCTTGCCTGTATGTTCTCTGTAACCAGTTTCCCATCCACACAGCAAAATTCTTAACTCAGTCGTGGGGTAACTACAGCATTCCTGTGGATCCTTTTAGGTACAGTCTAACACTACAGTGCTGTTTACTGTAAAAGAGTAATCCACATGCTTTGCACCAAGACATACTAAACCTCTCAGGTAAAAATAATCCTCTCACAGCTATTCAACATTTCTCCATGGTCCCCAAAAGACACATTCTCCTGTGCTTCTCTGATAAAGAAGAGTAGACCATCTCAGCTTAGTGGGTCACTTTGAACTGTGAAGGTGACATCTGACATCCTATGGACACAAACAAGTGCTGACAGCACCAGCATCGAGACAGAAAAGCAGAACATGTTCAAGTGTGGCTTTTCAATGTAGCTGCCAAAGCAGGAATTCAAATAAAGGCCAGTCACCGAAATTATCTCCTGTTCAGAAGACTCTTCTTCCAAGGTAGACCAGAGTTCCAGGGGAAACAAATGCATGCCACTTCCTTGCTGAAAGAAAGAGTCTCTAAATGCCAGCTGGCTTGGTAGATTAGAGACCCCATAGACCTCCTTCTGAATCGCTAAAATCGTTGTATTAGCAATTTGATACCATACAACACCACTTCACAACTGCACAGAGATGTTTCCAAGGAATATACCTGAGAGTATAAGAGAAACAATACAACTTTTGTACAGTGAAAAAGTCCCTATTCCATGAATAAATTGGTTGTTCAGACTAAAAATATTTAATTTGTAATTACTGTGGCTAGAGATTCAGGTTCGTGACACAAATTTCACTAGAGAAATCTTTTGTCTTTCCTGCTAGTATTAAATTACCAGTCACACTCATTTTTATTAAATTGATTCTTTCTTCCCAGAACCTTACCATGAATTGTTTATCACGTGTTGTTTATAAAATATTTAAGAAATACATAACCTTATCTACAAAGGCATATTTCCCTCTAGCATAATTTCACATAAAGACCAGAACCACTGTGTATGAACCCCACAATAAATTAACTAGAAGCCACAATTAACTGGAAAAAAAAAAAAAAAAGAAACAAGTAATCTAAACCAATATTTAACAAGAAGCTCTAATAGCACCAAAGATCTAAAAAACTGTCAAGATGATGAGAAGCAAAATCCTAACATCTTACATACCAAAAGGCTTCCATACCATAGGGCTCCCTGAGGCAATGTGCACCCACCAACCAAAGCTCAAGGTAAATTTCATTCCAAAATTATTACCTTTGCAGTGAAAGTAGATATACAAGGGGTGGGCATGGTCCTCTACTAAAAAAATCAGTGGTACCTTGATGCCTGTGATCCCTTGGCTAAGCCATGCCTTTTTGTTTGTTTGTGAAAAGTTTCAATTAATTCAAACTGCAGCCATTTAATTTCTTAGTCATATCAACAGCTAACAATGTACCATCCCTCTTTCTTTCTCTACACCAATTCCCCACAGAATATTCCGTCAAATGCAAGGTCTTGCTGTTACGCTTCAAAACCCTCTACGGAACTGATTTAAAATACCAGTGGGAGTGCCCCTCTTCACAACACTAACATCCAACGAGAACAATGTTCCCCAGAAACTTTGAAGCTGTCATCCTCAAAGATGACACTTATGATTACAGGAGACAGGCCTATTTCCACAGAGGACTTCAGCTTGGGTTCACACCAGAGGAAATTACAGTGACCATAAATACAGCAATAAAGTAAAATTCACTTCTGTGGCTCAGTATCTTAAAGGCAGACGAGAAAAAGTAAAGATAAAGGAGGGACATTATTAGAAGAAAGAGAGCACAGAGAAATGAAATTAAAAAGCTATATAATCCCAAATATTATCTGGGATGTAACATAGGTCAGTATTGCAGTTTATGTTTTTATTGCTTGGAAAACACACAGTTTCTGCAGTGAAGATACATGAAAAGCCAAGAATACAGATAGGATCAGACTGAAAAAAAAACCACAAGTGTTTTTATAAGTGAAATTTATGCCTCTGTTAAACAGAAATTTTTAGACCTGATAGGAAAACACTTGCTGATTTTTATTAACACAATCAACTGAGAAAGACACATCCCATTTACACTGTATGGGTCACAGTTTGACCCACATTTTTCCTTTTGCTACTGGGACTAGACAGGATCTAAAGCTGCTTGTCAGCTTAATGGTTGCCTTCTTTACAAATTAGATGGCTACATAAGCAAAGGTTTATATAGCGGTGATATAACACACACAAGAACTGCACAATGCGAGGGGTTTGAAATAAACCCATGAAACCAGGGTTATTTCAGAGTTAAGCCTATCAGTCTATCGTTACCTTATCTCCCTGTGTCTGGCTATTGCAGTAATCTTGTACAAAATCATTCAAGGATATTTTGTCCCATGTGCGCTGTAACACTGACCTGGAGAAGGCATAGTGCCGAATTAATAGATAAGCGAGAGCTTAACTTCCATTTTCATTGATTTGATGGACTTAAGTTAAAACCATTTAGTTGTTTGAAGGCTTCTTTCTTCTTAATGTTATTTATTTAAATGTGTCTCAAGGATATAGCCTTCTACATGATGCAGGAACATGGCTCATTAACATGCAATATTACATTAATCAGTAGCATTGATTCTTGTTATTTGTTATAATGATAATGTGCAATAAGAGTATTACAGTGGATGTTACAGCAAAGAGGGACAAGTATTTCCCTCGTTGCTGAAGCAGTAATCAACATGAGAATTTTATTCAAATAAAGCGCCAAAGACTTTTTTGGTGAGCCTTATATTCATATGAATAGCATCGCTAAAACCCACAAAAGGAGCAGATATAGGTTGGGCTATTAACAGGATACAGGATTTTAACCACATTCGTTTACAGTAAGTCAAAAATCATCTTCACTCTTTTACATTTAAAACACAAAAAGATATTGATCTGATTTATGATAAAAAGTTTTTCAAAACCTTGTTTCCCATTTCAAATTAAGACACTCCAAGGCTTCTGCCTAAAATTAGTTGTCTATTTTGTCTCAGAGTGCTTGCAAAACCATGCAAAAATGTGCTCCATGCAAACCTGCAGTCAAGCATTCCACATGCTAGAACTGCGACGCATAATTCAAAGTTTATATCATATCAGGAACATTGCTATCCCAAAAGTAGGTGAAAATTTCACAAAGGTGAAGTTATATCTATTTACCTTCTTCCACTTCCTCCCTACAGTACCACTGCAGTGCCGCAAGTGAGACAGATTCACCAGAGTAACCAAAAGGTTTCTAGCCTCACCATCAGCCTCGTCCAGTGGGATCCACCATGTTATGTGACATGACCAGAGCTGTGTGGCACCCCTCCTGGCAAAATACCCACCAGGATATTTTACATCCTGGACCGTAAGTACAGCCAGAAAAAAGGTACCTGATGGCACACGCTCCTTTACTCAAAACACGCAAAATGACAAATCAATTGTGACATTCATCCGTTTATTCATATAGGATAAATATATAAGCTCATTACTGCTCTTGCTTACTCTTCTATTTCTATAAAACCATGTGGAAATGTTTAATGTCATGAACATACTCAGATTACTTTCAGCTATCTTAGTTGTAAGAGAAATGATCCAAACTTGTTAAAAAGTAACACTGTATGTGCACATGTGAGTCTATACATCCTACATATATGCACAAGATACTTCTTCATGATGCCTGTGCAATGGTGTGCCAGCTACTTGTTTTACCTCTACCACCTGACTGCCAGAACATCTGGCCTGAGGCTGTGCCTCAACCAAAGTTTGCAGAGTGACACATGTGATGTGTTCCTGCCAGAAATTCATCTCTTCCTGTAAAATGATCAGGTAATATGATCATGACATACCATCTGGATTCACCAGGCTATTTTGTCTTTTTAAGAGGTATTCATCCACCTTCTAAAAGGTCAGATTTGAACCATCTGTGATGCAAACTTATTGGGGTATTTGTGATAAAAATATAAAACTTTAGCTGAGACAGTTCAGCAGACTCAAGTTCTGAAACAAAATTAGGGAAGGAAATAAATGGTAGTAATCTGTCTCATTCATGTTTCTGTTCTTTTTGATGTGAAATACGTGACATGGATTTATTTGGTTAGGTGTATATTGGTAAAAAATTTTGAGCTAACTTACTACTATTTTATATTAAAATATTATGACTCTTCAGCTTTTCCCTCCAGCTTTGATCAAGGAACATTCATTTCACATTATATTTGGGAGCACTTATATTTGGGAGCTTTTGTGCCCCGAACCGTGCAACACAGCATTAGAACCAAAGCAGATACGACCCAGGATCCAGAAACTGTTGGAATACTGTCAGTCACCATCACCAAGGTTGATGTGAGCTGTTTGAGCCCTGAAACCATAGATGTCATCTACATACGAGAGAATAAATTAGGGATTTCAGCAATATTTCAGATAAATACCTACACTTTTAGATGTTCACCTAAAACAAACAATGTTGTCACTGTAATGATCAGATATTAGAAAAGTGAGGTTTATAAAGAGAGGTAGTATCTTTTCATAGGCCTGGCAGGCTAGTTGGAAAAAGAAGGCAGGTTTTAAATATAAAAAAAATTGTAATTTGGTAGAACTGATTAATATCACTGAATTAAATCAAAAGAAGGTCTTTCCAACTTTAACTTAGCACGGAGTAAGCTGTTACTTTGACCTGAGGAAAGGACACTTGCATAAAATCGTGTCTTCTTTTCCCTACTACATCAGCAGAAGGAAGAAATTGTGGACTAGCATTGCCAGAGTAACCTGGTATTTCAGTAACTATATACCACTTCATGAACTTACAAGGAAAAGAAGGAAGGAGTAAAGAATTAAAGCAATGAACTAAAACTAGAAGCTTTAATTCCCTAAAATATTCTACCAGTCCTTTTTTTTTTCTTTTTCCTTAAGTCTATAACACGAGAAGTTACAGAAAATTGATACCAGTCACAAATCCTAAATACAGAGTCAAGCTTTGAAAAGCTATGCAGAAGTAAATGAGCCCTCATTTCATTTTACCACATCACTAAAATTTCTCAATGGCCTTTTCCCTGCATATTTTATATGCTCTCTGCTTCTTGCTTTTCTTTTTCTTAAGTAAGGCAATGCTTTCGCTGCCATAGGGGGAAAAAAAATAAACAAACCTTGAATGCTATTTATTAACTGCAAGGAACAAAAAGCTGATTCAACATAATAAGGTTATAATTGTAATAATTGAATGCTAGTGAAGCAATTGTCTTACATATTATGTTTGTGCTGACAAGAGTTCAATGAACTAAAGTGCTGTATATACATAGTCTAAAGCCATTTCAAAACAATCAGTAAGTGAACTGATGCTTCCAGTATTTTCCATATAAATCTAACCCAGATGGCAAATGAACTGCATGTCAAGTTGTATTTGAATCTAAGGCAAAGTGTACCCCTCACCATTTGAATCAATATGAGAACAAGACATCTGATATCATTTTGACCATAAATATCTCACGCCATTACAAAGTCATACAGTCTGTTCCTGTTTTAAACTCTTTAGGTGTGTTCCCTTTTAAGTCTTTTGGTGTTTTCCCATCAGAGAATGCCAGAAGCAGCTAGACTGGATCACTTTGATTTTTCATAAACATTTACAGAATTTTGTTTCACAGGCAGCACATTATGAAAAGCAGTTAATATGGTAGGAAATAATCCAAAGTTCTCTAGCTAAATTCTGAGTAGCACCTAACACTTTCTAATTAAAAATTATTATTATGGCTTTTGCACTGTCAACATGAAGGTTATCCATGTAATTTATCAATTGTCCTAACAACATCCTAGACTCACTTTAAAAAACAAAGCAGCATGAAAACACACTGGATTTACCTATACTTATATTTATCCTATACAAAAGTTTGTTTGAAAACCTGGCAAAGAATACAGTGACTTGATGGTGTTTCTTTCCCCTCTACAGACACTATAAATGCCTTTTTTCTTCAAAAGGTGAAATTTTCAGTAGTTAATTAGAATTGGTGAAAACAAGTGTCTTCCAAACCATTATCTGAAAAGCTTTTTCCACTGATGCATGCCCATCTCTGGTTGTGGTGGCAATTGTAATTCCAACCCTTTAGCCCTCATAAAAACACAATACCCAACAATTACAAAATATATAGAAATGCAGTACTCTGCTGTTACCGATGCTTTCATACACGTCAGTCCAACAGGTCAGCCTAAAATGTCTGTCTTTATTCAGGGGAAAAAAATACTAAATTCTGGCTATTTCCATTATACCTCAGTAATGCTAATTTAGCTCCCTGAACTCCAACCAACATTTACCTCTTCCACTGCACAGCAGCTGGAGTCCACTACTAGATTTTACTACTAAGGTAGAAAATTAAATGGCAATTGTGTCTTTATAATTTTATGAGTCATTTACAAATGCTAAATTTAGAAGATGTCCTCAATGAAAAGTCCCTGTGTTAATTAGAGTACCCCCACCCTGTATAGGCAACAAACCAAAAATAAAGTATCTGATGGAATATATTACTAGTAGCACATTTCATTTAGTGAAAGCTGTCGGAGACCAAGAGAAAAACCTCGCAAATGACCTAATGATCATCGTAAGACTCACAAACCTCTACTCAAAGTGCAAAGTAGCCTTAAACTGTTAGGTCTCTCTAGACACACGAGAGATCAAAAGTATGTATTAAAACCAAAATAAACAGCCTCTCTAAAAGCAAAGCATATACTGCATAACCAAATTCTGCTTTGTCAGGTAAGAAATGGGAGAATACTAGCCAGATGTGATGGACATTATTCATATTGCTAAATGCTCATATAGAAGGAAATGTTTTTAGGAAGAGGATGGTAAACGAATCCCTATATAACAGCATAGCATGGAACATATAAAATATGGGCTTTCAGTAAATGTTTAGCAGATGTAAATGAGAAGTGATCCAAAAACTATATCCTTTCTTACCATTATCATTACTGAGACTAAGGCAAAGCTCACCACTTCAAATCGGCCAAGCCCAGCAACCTCGGGGAGCATCTGAACCACACAGCAGTTTTACACAAAGTCTCCTGAACAGCCTGAATCACCACAGAGGCAAAGGGAATTTCTAAACACATGGTTGGGTATTCTTGAATAGAGACAACTCAGTTAAGGTTGATGAGTCCTCAAGATAACAGCAAACAGCAAGAAGGAACAAACTCATCCATTACACAGTGGTGAGGAGCTGACGTTTGGGGAGTTCATTAAACTGCTGAATAAAGCTGTGATCTCCTCCCAACCCTCCCATGAATTCTGACCTGTCAGTGGTTTCAAAACCAGACAAGAAAAGCAAGATTCAAAATTGAGCTTTCTCTCTCCAGTGTTGGCTCACCAAATTATCTAAGCATTACAGTATGTCCAATCTCAATTAACAAACAGCCTATCTCCAAACAGTAAGTTTTCTTGGATACCATGAATACTGCAATAGCAACCTAACAGCCTGCAATCATCTTGTTGCAGGCTTATTTTAACAAGTCCCTCGGCCCATCAAGCAACTAGATGTAAAAATGAATTAGTAAAGTCTGAAATATCTGGTAAATATTTATGCATGCTTGATTTGCTTTAGAGGAAGTATAGTGTAATTAACCCTGACAGTTCTGGAAAGCATAGCATTGGAAAAATTTCTTCACTGAAAGGGTTGTCAAGCACCTGGAACAGGCTGCCCAGGGAAGTGGTGGAGACCCGATCCCTGGAGGTATTTAAAAGACGTGTAGATGTGGCACTTAGGGACATGGTTTACTGGTGGACTTGGCAGTGCTAGGTTAACGGTTGGACTTGATCTTAAAGGTCCTTTCCAACCTAAATGATTCTATGATTGTCATACCCAAATGTGTTTTATTTTCCTCTAAAAAAATTGAACACAATCCAGCCTTTGGAACAAGTCATCTAGAGAGATTGCATGTTTTCCAGTGAGGACAAGAGATCCAAACTAGTCTCTTGGCACATCCCAAGCGATCACTACCAGGAACTAGAATGGCATTTAGTCATCTTAGAAAGGGATGGCATCACCCATCTTCATTGTCATTTTGCAACAAGTTCTTGAGCAAGTATGGTATTCTGCAGTTGACCACAGCTTAAAACTTTCCACGTAGCAGTGATGGTGGTTTCAACATCATGATGAGTTTAACTTTGAGTAAAACTGTTGGGGTGAATGTTTATCCTGTGAGAAAGTAACAGTAAAGGCAATTTTTCCCCAAAAGTTCAGTGCTCACAGGAAGTGCCTTTGAAGCTACACTTGAATGGAAAAATTTTATGTGAGAGGCTAGAAAGGAGATAGTAAAAGCTCTTAAAAAGGCAGAGGTACTTGGAGATCTGCCAGTAACCTCCACTTTTTGAAACCTATATGCAATCTAGAATCTTGCAAATGCAAAGACTAGTTCTCTTAAAAAAAATTAAAAGCCAGACATAAAAGTCAGTACTAGAAAATACAGTTTATGGTGTAAAAAAAAGATAAGGAAACATGAACAAGAGTAAGGGAAAACTCCACAACTGTTTCCTTCCATTGGAACTCTGGCTCATGGCTGTTAGCTGGGTTTTTACATTATAGTATGCAATAATCAAAGGTCATGAGTGTAAATCCCCTATTGCTTTTAGTTCACAGCTAAACCAAAATGAAGGTAGGTGATGAACACTTCTTGATTGTTTCTGTCAATCATTTTTCCAGCTGAAATGAGAAAAACTACACAGGGTTAACTGAGAAAGCAGAGTTGGAGCTCCTTTGATATAAATGGGAATTGAACTCATGGGACTGTGCTGCTGAGAAAGATTTTGCAATGTATTTTCATCTTTCCCAGGATTTTTTTAAATTCTCTAGGCATCTTGCAAAGCCCACATTTGTTCACTGGCATTTAGGGAGTGAACCAAACCCAATGAAGTCAATAGGAGTCTTTTCATTGACTTCAGTGACCTTTAGATCAGTTTTTTAGAGAGACTGACAGAACAGAGATGGAAGGAAGATCTGATAAAACTTCCCAATTTGGTGCAGGCTATGGCCATTGCATTTTTACTTATGAAAGGATCTGTAACACGGACTTTTTGTTCAGCCATATGTGGGAAAAAAAATTGACCGACTTCTTTTACTGTGGTAGAAGTTATGAGCACCAGATAACTATCTAATGAAATAAAATACATTAATCTTAGACAACTCATGGAAGAAGGAAAACATGACCCCACATACAACACATTTCTTCCTATTGTTGAACATACATTAGATTAGTGAAGTGAAAGAATCCAGTGAAATGCTAAATACACTTAATTTTAAGTGAAGTCCACATACAAAAAACTACACCAAATTGTCCTGGTTTCGGCTGGGATAGAGTTAATTTTCTTCCTAGCAGCGGGCATAGTGCTGTGTTTTGGATTTAGTAGGTGAATAATGTTGATAACACACTGATGTTTTTAGTTGTTGTTGAGTACTGCTTATGCTAGTCAAGGACTTTTCAGCTTCCCATGCTCTGTCAGGTGCACAAGAAACTGGGAGGTGGCACAGCCAGAATAGTTGATCCAAACTGCCCCAAAGGCTATTCCATACCATATGACGTCATGTTCAGTATATAAACTGGGGCGGGGGGGCGCGTTGGCCGGGGAGCAGCGATCACTGCTTGGGAACTGTCTGGGTATCGGTCGGCGGGTGGTGAGCAATTGCATTGTGCATCACTTGCTTTGTATATTATTATTACTATTATTATTATATTGTTATTATTATTTTACTTTATTTTATTTCAATTATTAAACTGTTCTTATCTCACCCCAGGAGTTTTCTCACTCTTACTCCTCCGATTCTCTCCCCCATCCCATCGGGGTAGGGGGAGTGAGCGAGCGGCTGCGTGATGCTGAGTTGCTGGCTGGGGCTAAACCACGACACAAATTTAACATTAAAATGAGTAATTTAAGTATGACAGCATGACAAAATAATATGGTTTAACAGAAAAGGCTTAAAATGAGAAAAATTAAAGCATTTGTCTTCAACAGTTACACAAGGCATTTTCTATTCTGTTCATTCAGCCTATTCTTGTTAGCTGATATGGTTTAAATATTAATATCAACATAAAACATAAATGAGGAAAATTTTAGACCCCCAAAAGCAATTGTCAACATTCTTGTACTGAAGTATAGCTTATTACTTGATAACATGTCACTTTCCAAAGCCGTGCATAAGATAAGCACTCACAAAATGCACCAACAACAGAATTATTAAATCCAGCCTTGCCAATTAACATGGGTCATCTGCTGCCCCAAAGGATACAATCTAGGTTCACAGTTCTGCACTGTGCCTATGCACAGCTTCATGACAAGACAAAGTGTACAGTTTCGGTAACAGTTGGAAAGAACTTCTCCAATTCTGGTGTAAGTATTTTAATGTGTCTCTCATCCTGAATATCTTTCTTGCATTTTAAGGAAAGGATCATTTACAGTCCTTACACCCCATCATAACCAGGCAAGCTTTTCCAAGCTAAATATTCTGTATCAAAGAGCATTTGTCCTACATAGGTTTTATTATGCATTTTAAAGTAAACTGTAAGTCTCAGGCCATTCAGCTGGTCTCAGCAGCAGAAGCTGAAATGCTGAAGCTACACAAGAAAAGCAGCTATTTACTTTCCACTGAATAAGAAGCTATTCAGAGCCCACTGTAGTGGTTTTAATTTTAAAATTACTGGAAGATACATGGCTAAATTAATATTTCATGTTATTTTCTAACAAGATTTATTGCAGGAAGCTATCCTGTACCGGCACAGAAATGGATGATCCTGTAATTTTATAGACTTATTCAATGTCTATCTTCCTAAACCCTCCAGCCATTGTTTACTGATGCAGATGCTAACTATATATTGACACCTTCAGGGACTAAGATAGAGGGCCATACAATGACTGCCATTAACCCAGAGAGGCAAGTCATGTAGGTACTCTAGCAACACAAAGACTCTACACAGGCTAAGGCAGAGGACATCCCCTTGAACCAGAAAAGGTGATCACAGAAGTTACCAACTTTTAGAAAGGCACATTAACTCTTAAAGACGATTATAAGCAAGCAGATGAGATTAAAAGCTTTGCCAATAGCGTGTGGCTATTTGTTGGACTCTTGAGGGATTCTATACAGAGCACTTCCTAATTCCTCTTCAACTTTTCTTTTTTCAACTTTTTTTTAATTAAATTCCCTCTTTTACATGTCATAGACTTCCTTTTCCATTTCTATTTCTCTTGCCTTCACACTGTTTTCTCAGTACCTTTCTGCATCCTCTCATATTTTCTAGTCCCACTCTATTTTTCTTTTCCCATCCTGTTTTACCCTTGCATTTCTTGCAGTTCTCACCTTTCTCCTATGTGCCTTCCCATCTGCTTCCTCCTTTAGCTCCTTTTGTTCCTCCTTGTGTCTTCTCATTTTCCAGAATAATTAAATTCCTCCATCCTTCCCCTCCAATCAATTTATTTGATCAGTTTTAAGGTACGCAGCAGTGTGCTCACCGGTGACACAGTGCTACACTGTAAAGGTAAAAAAGCCAAACTCCAGATTCTCTCAACATCTGCAGTCAGCGACAGGGATTGGTATTACTAGTCTGATCACACACGACTTCGGACTTGTTTGGACTATGTGAAGGTTTTGACATGTTCTTTGCTTTTGGTTTTATTTTGGGGTTTTTTTCAATATTAGACACACATGTGGTTTAGCAACCATGGCTTTTGTTCAAGCCCAGCCTGAAAGAAAACAGAGATAACTCCCAAAGTCTCCTATGTCATGTTATTTTCCACATATATTACCCAGTACCTGTGAGCCTAAAATCCAATCAATTGCACAAGGCTCTTCCCAGCTCCTTAAAGATCAAGCAGGTCTGATTTGTCTTTTGTCCCATGCTCCCATTAGATATTTAAGAAACAACTGCTTTATTTTGCAATAGCAAAGTGCTTCTGTACTGCACGCAGAACAGAACACCTCCTCATGGCAAACCCCTGATCAGTTTTCAAAGTCTGCAACATTAGAATGGGAGAAGCCAAGTAATTCTTGTTATTTGCCATGATGTTGAAAGATTTTTAACACCTTAGGTCTTGAGGAGGAGCAAGAAATACATATCTACATATTAGAAATATGAATTAATTAAAAAAGCAATAATTATTGAGATTGTTGATATACAGTATTATAAAGTCTTCTAATAGCGTGACAGCGAATGAGTATTTGCAAAACTGTAGGGTCATGCACATATTTTGTCAACAGCAAGTGGTTGCTTCAGCAACCTATCAAAATCCTTTCTTAGTTCTTTTTGTGCAAGGAGTTTTCATTTATATTTTGAATGGCTCTGCCCACTCCACAGCCTGACATTTAATTATGAATTCTCAAGAAACCTTTTCATCCATGTAAAAAGTTCCTTTTGTACAAGGGCTTTGACAAAAGGACAGAAGGTCCCCATGATTTTGCCTGTCTCTTATTAAATCATGAGCTAATGTAAGCAAACCTCATCATCTGTCAGGATAAACTGCTCTATTACATTGCCACTGCCAGAAACCCTGCTACCCAGGCAGCACACAGGCTTCTCAAGCCTCCTGACAGTATATTGTCATCAAGTTGACCTGGACAGACAACTTTCCTTTCCCTTTAGGATCCTAAAAAGTAATTTCGCTACTGATGTTCCTGTTTGTAGAGATTTTTAAATCTTAAAAAATGAGACAAAAGATTTAATATTACAAAGATTACTGAGAATCTCTAATCGTGCCAGACAATCTTGTACATACATCTGCTCACCATTTATAAAAGTAGTGGCATATTAATAAGGGAAATGACTGTTGAAAAAATAACACTTGCAATTTTAAGATTTATATTTTTCTTCAATACCAATGTTTGTGATCTAGAAGCCTTATAAAAACACAAAAACTTCTGCTAAAACAAAGTGCATAACTATTTGAAAGATGCTGCTCTTTGAATGATCTAAGAAATGCTCTCATTGGCAATTCACTTCTGGGATATTTTTGCTTTTTGTTTGCTGAACCCTTACAGTGAAGATGTCACTTAAATTATTGCCTTTGCACTTGGGAGATTTTAGGAACCAAAAAGTGTAGCATTATAATATTGTATGTATAAAGCTCAGTTCTGAAAAATTTATGGCCCATCGAAACACTCCAAAGTCCTATTTAGTGATGTAACAAAACAGATCCTTTCTCCTAAATCAGTTTTCATTTACATTCATAATCTCACTGCACCTTAAACCCTATTGGGTTTTATAGATATTTACAGAAACTACATTTTGGCTAGTTTAGAAGTTTACTACAAAACTGATCTGTTTCCATGTGGCAGTACTTGCCTCTATTTACTATCCGTATTGATTAATAAATGACAGTTGACTATGTGAGGAATCTTTAGCATTACCTTGCAATTATCTTCTTGTTTTCTTGGATATTCCATCTTCCCTGCAAAGCTAGAGACTGTTGTAGAATGAGTTAAATGAAAGAATTTCATAATCCTAATTAGCTACCAACTTTAGACCATCTTGCACATAGAATTGTTTTGTTTATATGTACCTGTCCAAGTGAATTTTGGAAGACTGGTCGCTTCCTTATGGAAATTCTGCTATAAGCAAACTACAGAAAAGCATATGTAAGTGGCAAATTAAATGCAGATGACTTTAAAAATGATCAATAAAGCAGGTTGTGGCACTTCAGTTTCATGTGCTCAAATTTTATTGAGCACTCCAATTTACGTGTTGTCATCATTAGAGTTAATATTTACATGCTCCAATCACACTAAACGAGCAGGTCCTTAATTTCAGTGATTTTTCAGCAGTTGCTCTAATTTCTGCCTCTTCACTTGTAGCTGGCAGTTGTTCCTTTTTGCTACTGAGATACCATCATCCATCTGGGGAGGTGTATGTACGCTTCTTCCATATGAGCGATATGGACTAAGTGTTCTCACTTCCCTAAACTTTCTCGTTCTGTTTTACTCAGAGAAATAAAAATACAAGGCATTAATAATACGAGCATGCTTATAACCAGTAGCAAAACTACACAGCCTGAGATGTGTAAATGAGAGCAATACATGAAATGAAGTGGATGTTTCATAAAAAAATGAGATTGAGATTACTACCTATTGAGACTGCTATCATGTAAAAGACACAGACGACATGATGTTAATATCTACAGATATTAAATGCATATCTATTTACTTCCATTTGTGCCTCATCTATGCTAAACCCTCCAGCTATTGAAAGTAGCATACCAGTCTCTGAGCAACATCATAGATGACAACAGTAGTAATAGCATTACTATGTTATATACCTTTCTATACACATCCCTCATCTGAAATTAGTGCACCTTACCCTCGTTAAGACAGTTTGCTGCATCCCATTTCTGTGACTGGATTCACAAGCGCAGAGCCCTGCACACATTACAAACTCCCCTCAGAAACGCTCAATGTTAAAAAGCTCTTAACACACTTCATGTTATACAGCACATTCCAAAAGTAATAGGAACAACTGATGGTGATTACAGCAAATTTTATAAGACAGTAAAACAGACAACCAGAAAACATAAAGACAGCAATTTATGGGGCAGATGAGAGTGCAAAGCTCTCATTCTGCCACCGTGTCCGTAATGCAATTGATCTCCAGGACAGAAATTCTAGTGTCAACCAGCTTATCTCAGCATTTTGTTGACAGCCAGCCCATGAACAAAAGCTTTGGTGCCTGCTTTAGGACAAATCCATCCAGTCATTTTCCCAGCGTGGGAGCTGGGCTTTTTGACAGTGGACACTGAAGCAGGAACAGAGAAACCTGAACATAAATGCCATTGTGCAATACCAGCTTCTGACTGCTGGAGATCACCAAGAGAACCTATGGTTGAAAGACCCTGGATAATTTTCCAAGGGAGATCTGCTCCAAAGCCTCACACGCCAGCTCAGTTCTGCCTCCAGAGCCAGCCCGCACCAAAACATCCGTAATCATACTTCCATAGTCTGTGTAGGCTGAAGGAAACAGCATCTGGTTTTACACATGCAGATAAGTACGATATTCTGCGAAGCCAGTTTTTCAACTTACTGGACTGTAAATCTGCTTCAGAACTCACTGAGAATACTACTATCAGAAAAGGGAGCTCTCTTTCCTCTCATTCACAGAAATAAGTAGTGGCATCCCATTTCTTAATGGAAAATAATCTTTAGTTCCATGTCTTTATTATCCAGCTAAATCCAACACTTGTGGCACTTCAAAGGCAAGCTGACAAAGGCTAGCACCAAGTGCAACAACAGATTTTGACCCAACAGTATTTCACATTACTGTAAAACGGCACTGCAGGCACCGTGCATTATTCTGGCTGCCCCTGAGCACAGAAAAGATGCCAATACCCCGCCATGGGGTGCTGCAGGGGCAGAAACAGAAATAGTCTCCAACAAAACCGTCAAGCAGGGACAAGAAGCTTCTTCACGGCAAAAATCTCAATAGGCAGGAGGTGAGGCAAAGGGAGGGTCAAACACAGCCAAGGGCCTGTAGCACATCTCTGCAGTCATAATGATCAGATAAACCACCTCCTCCCAAGGGCTCCCAGGCCGACACATAGCTTGAGTTTAGGTAAAAGTAGTAAGATTTTAACATTAAGTATTTAAAAAGCTTCACCACTGCCAGTGGTGAAAAGGTTCTTTCCTGTCACCAGATAGGTCGCAATGTAGCAACTGAAGGGAAAACCCATTTGTTTGACCAGTTAATTTGTTCTCCTGGGGGGCTGCAAGCCATCTCAAAAGCAGCTTTTTGTTTTGGAAACAAACCCACCACCAACAGCCCGGGGTGGGGGGGTATCCACAGGATCAGCTGATCCTGGAGCAGCGTTAACCCAGATGCATTGCCAGCTCTTGAGTAAAATAACGCCAACACATTTCTCCATTCTTAATAGTCTCCAGAAATAAATTCTCAGATGTTATCCCAGAGTTTAGAGACTTGCTGAAGTAGGCACAGACCAATGCACCAGCGCGATCCACCTAACTTGAAGCAATTATTTCCCCGTTTCCACTTTACAAGAGGAAAGGAATATGTACAGAAAGGCGTACAAACCGAACAGGCCATCTTTTCCCCCTCAGCTCAGGCTCCGCCTGCACAGGGACGGCTGGCACACCTGGGGTAGCACTCACAGCAGGGAGTTAAAGCACAGACAACTTTTTTTTTTTTTCCCCCTGCAGGTACCTCATATTACTACTCTTACTATTCCGTTACACACTTCCACCTATAAATCCACATTAAAACCCCACTCTCTGCGGCACTTGGGCACGGCCTCCAAGCCGAAGCGCGAGTAGCGCCTGCGGCTGGCAGGGCCGCCGTCGCCCTGGCAACCGAGCCGGGCCGGCAGCGCCGCCGCCGCCGCGCCGAACGTGAGGCGGGCGGCAATGAGGGCCCCGCGGCCGCCGGCCCCGCCGGCCCTCGCCCCCTCCGGCACTGACTTCTGTTCCAGAGGTTTGTAACTTGGCCGGAGAAATGTGTCCCTGACAAACGGGTCGGGCTCCGTTGATTTTCTTTCCCCTCCTCTGCTGTCGGTTTACAAGCCATGATTAAAATAAAACTTCTCGCGGAGGAATGTGAAAAACTGAGCAGAAGTCGGCTCACCCCTGAAAATTATTAGGCTGTGAAAACTTAAATTTGACAAACTGCTAATTCACGCTATTTAACTGCTCTTTACAATCCAAGTAGCAGTGTAAATAAGAAAGATAATAAAAACTGATGAGAGATTAATGTCTGACTGAAGCAGTAATTCCTTTTCAAAGAAATATAATCAACAGATTTATGACGTAGAGTGGAGGAGCTGTCACAATTTAATGGATAATGGAGTACGGGCCAAACCCGGCTCCCAGTTGTACGAAACACATTTTTGTTCTAGATACAGAGTGGAAGTTTTGCATAGTTTTAATGTATTCATTTTCCCGGTAGCATTCCTCGGCCTATAGCAGAGATATGCAAAGCTATGTGGTTACTAAAACATTTCACTGAAATAAGCTATATCGGGAACATAAATTTAAGC
Source organism: Pelecanus crispus (assembly GCF_030463565.1). Classification (NCBI taxonomy): domain Eukaryota; kingdom Metazoa; phylum Chordata; class Aves; order Pelecaniformes; family Pelecanidae; genus Pelecanus; species Pelecanus crispus. The sequence goes on along the minus strand of NC_134651.1, from coordinate 7,502,777 downwards.
AGGAAAAAATTGGAATAGGTATTTGCATCGCTTAACTGTAGTTGTCCATAAAGCAATCAAAAATTGCTGCGGTAAAGAGAAGCAGGCGCGCTGCGATGAAGAGAGCCGAGCCTCCCGGGCAGCCCCACATACGCCACAGGCAAGGCCACGGCCGCCATTTTGGGGCCCGCTGAGGCAGAAGGGCTCCAGCCTCCCCCCGTCCCAGTGCAGCACCAGGAGCACCTGCGAGGAGTTGGTTCGGGTTTGGGGAGATTTTACATCACCTTCGAGTCACTGGAAATGCTCTACCTGCAGATAATCCACCTCCCAGCCCGAGGACACGTAATCCCCGAGATGACTGCCTAGTTGTACAAATTCGGAGAGTATTAGTCTTTCCATAAAACGCAAAGACGTGGAGAGGTTAAATGAGGTACTGATAATCAAACGCAGGACTCGTACTGTGAGTGTCACTGCACAATGAATCAAATTATCAAGGGATGTAAAAAACAACGTGATCAGTTGTCTTTAGGCTAATGCCAGAAGTCCGTACAAAAATAAGAGGAATATTTAACAGCTCCTATTTGAGGACAAATTAGACAAAAATGAGAATTACCAAAATCTGGTGGGAGGATTCATGACTGGAGTGTTTAAAGTCTCTAAATACATCCAGTCAGGAAGAACAGCATGCCTAGCTAGGGCTGGGGAGAGAAAGTGTTATTGCTTCAAATTATTCACACATCAGACATCCAGGCCCTGGCATGGATTAAAGTCCTATCTGAAAGCAGCAATCATTAACGTTTGTTAGAGTACCATATTAGATCAAAGAGCAGGATTTAACATGTATGATAAAGAGAAGAAAAATGCATTATCCAAGATGACATCAGTCTGGAGGACATATGCTAGTTATCTTATGCTGCCATTACTAAAATATCTCTAAAGAAGGTGTAAATGATCACAGCCTGGTTACATTTGCTGTGCACAGACACAGCTCATGCCCAATGGCATATCTGTAAATGTAAATAATAACTGGACTGCTTAATTGTTCCAGAGGACAAAAAACTATAGGTTCCATTATTACAAGAGAAGAGTGTTTTACTTCAGAAGTCCTCCTGAATAAAAGGAAAAGTGAAAGCTGAACTACAAAAAGCCTGTCTTTAAAAGTGTAAGGAAAAAAAAAATCCTGACTGCATTGCATAAAAAATTTAAAAGATAGCTGCAAAGCACTAATAAAAGAACTGTGGCAAATAGTGAGGCACAATAAGAAACAAATTGAATCTATCAGGGAAGCATTACTATATTAGGATTTTTAAAGTATCAATAAAGATGCAAAAAAATGGTTATTCAGTAAGTACACCTGCTTATATCTGGAAAAACAGAAGATATGTGGATATGCTACACAGTTAATTCAGCAGCGGGTTTACCCCGACAGTAATTAAAGCAAGCCAGTCATCTACTAATGGTGGATTTTAAAAATGAGCAAAACTTTTCATCCAGTTCTTCTACAAGTATTAGCTGATTTCTAATACATCTTGGTATACTGCAGAAATTCCAGAAGACTAATAAAGGACACTCTTTGGGCAAAAATTGTGAAGCATAAACCAAATGAATTCTGTACCTGCAACTCATTAGGCTGATTTTGATCCTGAGCAAAACAGCAAGCAGCTGCCAAGTGAGCAAAGAAATAAAGAGTTGGAAGAAAAAAATTCATGTCATTCACCTTGGTTTTATAAACATGTTTTTAAGTCTCCTCCAGAAAAATTTGCTATCAGCTTTAGTTGACAAAAAAAGTCTCTGCGAGACATTTAATGTTGAAGCACACGATGTTCTAATAAAAAAATAGCACTACACAGAATTAAAGTGGCACATTTAAATGTGCTAAATGTGCACATTACTATGCTAGGCTGACAACTCTAAAAGTTATTGTTAGATATTCATTGCTCACTAGAGGTGCTGCTACTAGGGGTCTTTGAACATCTGGTTTTGGCCCTATACAATTTTGTAGTACTTTTACCAGTAATTTAGGAAAAACATACGGTCATATAGCTTAATATACAATGTTTTGCAGAGTTGTGAATACAAAAAGCCTTTACATAGGGGGATCCTCATTGCACTCTTCGATGCTGGAAAGCTCCGAAAACACCATATAAAGGGATAATCAACTCAACATTTTCTATGAGAACTAACACAGATCCTGGTTGTATAAACAAATAACAAGAAGGTGTAGCTACATGGTATTATGTTTGTATACAACTTTAATGATGCTATTCTTCAAGCAGTCTCTGGTTCTTGAATAGGTAAAAGAGTTTTTTAAAAATATGGAGAGGGTTCAAAAAAATGAACTATAAAATACCCATATCCTGGTTAGGTTCCTTCCCTTTCTCCAAATGAAGAACTTCTTTCTAGAAACTGCCAAACTGTCTTTTCCAAAGAAAAAAATTATTCTTAACTCCGAGACACTTTTAAAGAGCAAATATTTTGCCTTTGAAATACACCTCATTGCACCAGATGGTGTGTATATATATATTTTTAAATGTTCCTGTGGATGAATACTCCCACATATTCCTTACAATAGCACCTTCATCACCGTTCAAATCATCGAGACACACTCAAAGGCACACAATTGCAAACTTAGTCATGCAAAAGAGTAGCAAAGTGGAGTAATCAGGAACAAAGAATGCCATTCAACTGCATAAAGCTCTTGTGCTTGTTAACATCCCTAGTAGCAGCGCTACTATTTAGTACTTAACACTTTTACCAAGATCTAGAAATGATACAAAAATCTAGCATACCAACTATAGGGAAGTTTTAAAGTTGTACATATTTATCCAACAGACTGGAAAGACTCCTTCTAGTTAGTTCATGTTTTATTTATACGTTTAATGCACCCAATTCTTTAAGGCGTAAAGCACAAGCTTCCTACTGCTGTGCTCTGGGCCACCTATAGCTTCAGTGCCATTTACATATCTACAGTAGATTGTGGTTCAGTTATCACTTGTGCAGGTGTAACACCAGTGACCTTAGTGGATTTCTGCCACCTTTACAACACAGAGTAGGAGAAGAACAAGCCTTATGGTCAGATTTTCAGCTGCTGTCAATGAAGCTCAATTATTCTGCATGGAACTATGCTGACTCCTCAGCAGAGAAAGCTTGACTCACCTCCTTCACTCAGCAACAATGCCAAGTTTAATTGTTTTCTTCTAATCTGTCTCTACATTTTCCCCTGAAGTTTCTACAAATGGAATATCTTCCTGGTACAGTAACTCCTCCATCATGTCAACCCTACCTTAAATTTTTTCTTACCCATTTGTAAGCCTTAGTGTAAAAGCTATCTTAGAATGAACATGTCTTTGCTGTAAACTAAACTTAAAAATTAAAACTAAACCTCAGACAGCAACTCCCACAGAGATCTAAAATACTGACCTAAACTACAGTCAATACTGTCTTCTTTCACAGTTAGCCAAGTTGTCAGCACAAAGTAATCATTCAGTTGCATACAAAATTGTTGTCACATCATACCTGACAAACCTGCCCTACAAAACCAGAAGAAATTTCCTCTGAGCTTAATATGCCAGACTGCAAGTCCTTAGCAATATTATTCAGGCCACACAGGAAATGGCCAAAGAAACACATTCATTGCTTTCAACACTGCTTACCGGTGCTTTGCTATTTAAGCAGATTATTCACCTCACAGCATAATACCTCCTAGTCTCTCACAAATACAGATAAACGCATAAAATCCACACAGAGAACTGAGTGCATAAGCTCTAGGCATGCAGAACTCTGTACGCTTCTGCCATGTCCACTAGAAGTGGATCAAAAATGACAGTAAAGGAGAAAAAGTCCAGTATTTTTTGTTCCCCTAATACTCTGTTGCATGCAGTAGAGAAACAAGGTAGTCGGGTAGCTGGTTATAGCTTTTCAGATCCTCAGGAAGAATTTCTACTGCCTTGAGTGCTGCCATAAACTTAGTTTAGTAAGGATCCTCAGGAAGAATTTCTACTGCCTTGAGTGCTGCCATAAGCTTAGTTTAGTAAGGATCAACTGAAAAATAGGAATTATTAACAGAAAACTGCTCTAGTTAAATCCTTACCCGTCATATTTCATTTCTATAAATACATTTCTACAAACCTGCACTAAATAATAAAGGAACATCATCAGGAAAAAAAATAATTTCTGCCATCACTATGCATTTTTCTTTTCAGTAACTTCTTGAATTGAAGGTCCAGATATAATCTCTACTTTCATTTCTCCTTGTCTAGTTTGTGCTGCAACAGTAGTGCTGTTTCAAGACTCTTAAGGTTTTTTATTTAACTAGCAAAGGAAGTAGAAAAGCACCACATCACAGAATGTAGAACAAGAAAAGGGGCTTTGAAATTGTTATTCCTTTAAGAAGGCTGCCGAGTAATAATGCTGGTTAAATTATGCAAGGAACACTGCATTCTCCCACAGACACACATTTAATATCTCCTGAGATTTGGTGTATTACATAGTCGAATGGAAAATGCGAAGATTCTTTTATAAGATTTATTTGTAAAAATGCTCCTGGAGATAGTAACAGTTCCATAGAGAAGAATTTAGTGATGGATAATTTTTCATATATATAGCATCGGTATTAAAATGGAAATTAAGTTCATAACAGTTTTAAAAAAAAAAAGATTTGGAATGTATAGTTCCTTTCAAAGTCCCAACTCCCAGCCCCAAAAGGAGCCGCCCGTGTTTGTGCAGTACTTTTCAGACAAGGTGCTGCACATCATCTTTTTGCACTGACGCAATTTTTTGCTTTATCATCCAGGGCTCTTTTACAGTGATGTGAAGCATTTTTGCTGAAACATTTCATATAGATGTTCAGTCTACAAAACTCCCTCTCATGCAAACAGAAATGCAGAGCTACAATGGCAGCTTGAAGCAGAATTTCTATTTAGTTGTTTATTTTTCCCCAGTGACAGAATACAGTTTGTTTTGGTGTGTCTTCTTCCATCTCCCCAAGATGTGCAACACACGCATCTTAGATCTTAATAGAAGAATATTCACTGAACAGCGATGCAGACAGGAGTCTAAAGAAGAAAGCTGTGTAAATCTGAACTAAAAGACTATGAAGCTTTACTGAAGGTCCAGATAAGTATCTTTTCTCTGCATGTGAGCTGTGGCCTTTTTGTCTCATCAAAGGACCCTGCACAAACTTTAGCAATATTTCGCAGAGATCCAAGTGACTTTTAAAGATACTTAGTTACGGATACTCTCTTCCTTCTTTTCTCAAGAGAAGCATTTCTTAAATAGCTTACACATTTCCAGAGGCATACAATGTAAAGCAGTATACTGATCAATGAAAACTCTGGTCTTGCAAAATTTAATGGCAAGATAGAAACAAGCCATGGGTATTCTGATACGAACAGCAACATAGAGCAGGAAAGCTTACAACAGCTTTTGGAGAACAGCAAAATGTAAGGAAGGAGAAGAAAGAGGAAGCAAGGGTTTCCAGGGACCATGCTGGGGTTGAATCACACTGATAATTTATTTGAAAAGAAAGGGGGTGGGAAGGGGAACAGCAAAGGAAATCACAGCTCTGCGGAAGAAAATGGCAAACTTCCATTGACTTTAACAGGCGAGCATTCAACCCAAGCAAGCTGAACAAGCCCTTTAAACTGAATTTACATCCCTGCTGCAGCACTTAGTCAAAAAAAAAGAAGATCTTGTTTTTCATGAGAAGGAAACTCAAGTTAAATATAATTCCATTTTGCTCGTATTTATTAAACACTAACAACATGATTCACGACTCAGTTGAAAGTCACTAATAAGAGCTGGAAAACTCCCACACAGAGCAGGACTCAGGTAATCATTATTAGCAGTAAATATTGAGAAAAATATGAAGTATAATGCTATTAGTAGAGTAGGACTGATGCAAACAGAAAATATGGCAAGCTGTGAAGTGTTAGGTGGGTAATATTGATGCAAGTAAAGACACTGTACAAATTGAAAAGATGGTCAAGGAGAGTCACTTTGTAAGAAAAAATAGATGCTAGCACACATAAATGAGTATCTGATACAGTATTCCTTGAAATCAATAGATGTTTTGAGCATGCTATGAATCCAGTACTAGATGCTAGGAGCTGCAAGCCCAAAAAAATAGAAGAAAAATGTGATATTAAGGGGAGAATCTGTTTTCATTTGCAATGCAACCAGAGACGGTGAAGTTTGCATTTTACCAGACTGAATGACTAGATCCCAAGGAAGAACACAAGGCAAGCTAAGTATCTCTGATCTGCATAAAGATCTGAAATTAATGGACAAGTAATTGTTCCTTATTAAAACCAAATTATTCATTACTAAACACTAAAAATCAAATCACCACGTATGCCAAGGCTGTCATTATCCTGAAATTATGCTCATGCGTGTGCACATTAAAAACTGAAGTTCTATGCAGAAAGAGACATGGGGAAAGGGTTAGGACAAGACTATTTGGATGGAACTGGACATTTTAACATAAAATAATATTAAAGGGCTGGAAAAAAATTACTTCCTTTCATGTAATGTAGTCAGCCCTTTTGCGTTCTTTCCAATGTCTCAAAACTAATAAGGCATACCGCTGATACAGGTAGAAAATATGTTGTTGTACTTAAAAGAAATTAAAACATTCCCTCAATTTTAGTTAGCCCAATTATTTCTGTACGAAATCTGGCTCATCCATGTGTGCATTAAGAAAAGGGTTTTATATTAATGTACATCTGTCATAAACAGTACAAGTCCGAATTGTAGAATAGATTTGCATCTTTTTCAGGACTGCTGTAAAAAGAGAAGAAAAAGGGAATTATTGATGCATTCAAATAGTGTGCATCTTGCTTTGTAATGTAATCTGTTTTTCTTTTCCTTAACACCTACATAGCTTATGTTCCTAGCTAGTACAGTTTAAAGAATAAATACGGACCCAGGGTATCAACTTCTAAAGAAAAACTTGTAAGAAGCTGTTTGCAGATTTGCATTTTGTTATTTCAGAACATGATAGTCAAGTTCAAGTTTTTTGCTTCTTGAGACACTTAAGCCAGCTGAAAGGATTTTTTGGTTTCGTTTCTAGAGTTCATATCTAAAGGTCCAATACAGCTACTGTATCTGTTGATGTAAATTCTTTCCCGACAGACTTTCATAAAGGAGTCAGGAGCTATTAAACCACATACAGAATAGAAGACAACATTTTCCTCTGGAAATGAAAGTGCCTGTTGCACCGACTATATCCATGATGATCCTACAAATATGCAAATGAAGAATCACAGAGAAGGGTGGCATGCAAGCTGATGAACCTTTATATTCCAGGGAATTGCCATGAAGGAATATGCTTAACTTGGAGAGAACAGTGAGTTTTTCAGACCACTCTTAAGTTGACTCTCTTAAAACTGCACATAATCACAAAACATTTCTGAGATGCAAAGGGAGACCATGGTCAGCAAAGAAACAAAACCATGTCTATGATTTCACATTTGCAAGTGGCACATCACAGATGAGCATGTGCAGTATGACTAATGCATTGCCATAGTATCAGCCGCGAGAAATGTTAAGCCATACCTTGAATGCTGTTGAACAGAAATTACCCTTGGGGGGCCACATATCAGGGGAGGGCTGGGCTGGGAGTGGAAGGAAAGGACAACATTTCATGGAAGGAAAGAAAGAAGAAACAGCCAGGTGGTCAACTTCAATCAAGTATTTGCTGTGGTTAAATGAAGAGTATTGTCAGCTGTGCTATTCTGAGAGAACTGGAAGGCTGAGTTGCCTGAATTAACTCCTGCAACTATGGGGTCTCTTACAAATGAGATGCATTTCTCCCACATAAATGGAGCTTAGTGAGTATTTACAGTCCTCTTCATTTAACTTGGTTTTGCAACAACTTTGAGCAGTGTGCTTATGAACTAAGCACCAATGTTTCCCCAAATGGGAAAAGTGATTTTTAAGTGGTGTGACTTATTAGAGGTGGCTTATACAGCTAGGTCACACAGTGAGATAATAGCACAGCCAGAAAAAGAAATATATAGGTCTTCTGGGACCGGCCAGGTAGGAATGAATTTGTAGAGGAACAGCAGCTGACTAAAACTGAACCCAGCAGGGACAGACACCATCCTGACTAGTAAGTGAAACACTAGCCTACAGTCATCATTACCTGTCTAAGTACGGACCTGAAAGACAGTCAATTTATTCTACACTTGCAAGTGCCCTGGGATTCCTCCCTGATGCTCAGTTTGGCATAATTTCTCAGTTTACAGGAACATCTTCTACCATCTCCAGTTGAGGACAGTCCTCAATCTGAAGGGCAATAACCTGCTTATAGCTAGGTGTGCTTTTGTCACCTCCCAGAGTATCTAAATCACCACTGGGAAATCCGAGACCAGGAAGTCCATTTGAGAATACACCTGTACAGGGGACAGACTGTTCCTCAAGGCTGGCATGAACATTCACAGTATCTAAGCAATACTTCAGATCTCGCTACTGGATTTCCTATCTGAGATTCGTTTGAACATACATTCAAAAACACACACAAACAGTAGCAAAGGAAAAAAAATAAAGAAATAAAATTATCTTAATACCTTAAAAAACTCAAAAAGTTTATCTAGAAAGAGATTCATGCCTCACACAGGCTGGTCACGTGGCTTACTGCTTTTTAAGAAAACATTGAAAGTCTACAGTGATGAAGACAGTATAAAAATGCGCAAACTGAAGACAGTGTAATTAGGTCATAGAATCTTGAACCTCACTAGTTTTCTCTTTTGACTCATATTATGCCTGCCAACATTGTGCAATTGTTCTTTGTAAGTGCATATTCCCAATAATTATGTAGAAAATATCTATTTTAAAAGTGCCTATATGTTTTCATATAGAACTACCGCAGTACCTATATCCCTATCTATATTAAAAAAAATAGAAATATAGAGGAAAAAAGGGAATTTTGTATTTTTAAGAAACTCTACAAGTTTCACTGGTACGTTTTAAAAAAAAATCTGCTTTCTTCTGGAAAGAAGCTAAGAGGAGGAAGTCTGATCTATGCAATAAATCTTATTTCCTGTCCTCTGCTATGGTACATTAGCTGCTATTCCTTTTAAACTTTCCTTGCATCTTGTAGGCAATACAAGGCCAATAAAACTGCTTTTATACAACATGTGTAGTTCCGATATTATTATTCTTCTTCTAATCAAAAAAACCATATTATTACTACAAGCTCCCTCTCCATTTTTCAGTAAATAGTTCCATACATTTTTAGAATGATGTCGGTGCTTTGACTGTAGTATGTTTCTTTTCTAAATTGGTTAGGAATCAAGCAGTAAAGTGTAATCACTGAAGTGTAATAGGGATGGACAAAGCCTATGCAAACTAAAATCACGCTTTAGACATATTTATGTAAATGATACTCAAACAGAAAGCAACCGTTTGATGAAGATAAATATCTACCAACATAGTATTGCTCATATGTGCATTTGACTAAAGCCAAGTTTTAAAATACATAAACTATTAGAAGCTTTTATGTTACTGGATCTGCTTGCAAAGCTAGTATGTTAAATTGTTGAAAGTTCAGTGTTTTTCTTTTCTGGGGCTGCCCTGTAAGAGATGAAGATGTTCAGAAACAAAAAAAAGCCCTACACCTATAGCACAGGGTTATTCAGAGAAAGACCATTTCTCCCAGGTGGAATTAGATTGTATGCCCAAGAAAGCAAAAATGAACAAGCAACATATATCATAATTAGTCTTAAAATTTATACAACATAAATAGAGCTGTACTACAGGGAGCCTGTCCTGTCTGTGGCAGCACACAGAGCTTAAAGTACACTCTTGTAGTTCAATACTTTTATCTCTTCCTCACTGTATGATGCTTCTTGGCAAATCTACAGTTCAGTGCGTTTCACACACTGCAGAATGTAAGAATGCAGGAAAAAAGATACATCACAAAAGAAAAGTCAGATGGCAGCTGTGCCAACTTAGGGCAAGAAAAGAAAATTATATAAACGTTTGAGGCAGGCAAATTCACAGGTAAAGAAGAAACATGGAGAATAAGAGTAGAATATGAACTAAATGCAAAGAGGCAATGGAGAGAATAAATGCATCTCTGTTGATGAGTGCAAGAAACAAAGAAGGATTTGCGATCAGAGAGGCAAAAGGTGGAAGACGACAGATAAAGTGCAGCTGTAGGAATAAAGGAGCACATAGGAATGGGCCGGAGCACCAACAAATGCAGCATGGGAGGATTCTGCGACATTTCTTTGATATCAGTTCATGACTATGCAAAGCAGGAAATGATGAAACAAAACACTTCTGTTCTCACACCAACCACAGCAGAAACCTCTGCATTTCTTTAGCCCAGTGCTGCTTTCCTTGTATAGACCACTGCAAAAAGACAGACAGCTTTGCTGGTGTTGGAAGGCTTAGTATCTCAGGGAACCACAACTGGCATTGCACTGGTGGAGCACCACAGCATTCGCAGAGGACAACCAACCACAGCAGAGCTCTAACTGGTTACTCCAATAAACTTGCTACTACTTGCTTTTTTAACTTAGCATAGGGGTGACACATCTTCTACACCTACTATCTCACTGTCCAGGTGTGATTCTGGACTTATACCCACATGGGCTCAGATATCCTGCTTTGAAAGCTTCCTTATAAATACTCACAGGAGATTCTTTATGTTACTTGGAGCATGACTTAAAGAATTTGAGTGAACATGCTTGACACCTCTTTGGCAACTATTCCTTTTCTTCACTCTTCCAAACATAATTTAATGCTCAAGAGCAACATGCAAAGTATGTTCCTGAGAAACACTCCTAACAAGACTAGCCAAGACCTACATTTTTCTAATATCATTGTGCTTTGCCTCCTAACAGCTTTCTGTAGGTTCAGGGTAGAAGAACCCCATATACTACCTACTGCTGGCTCACAAATTTGTTCTTCTCAATTGATTGCATTCCCCAGTATTACTACTTCATACAAGTGATAATCCTGTCTCTTGCAAAGACTGTACATTTTGTCTGTGAGATTATTCATTTATTATCAGTTCCACATAGAGAGTGCTTTTATCAGTCACCTTGCAGTGGGATAGAAAATACCTTCTTGGCAGTTGATCTAGTGAAAGAATTAGAAGAACCACCTTAAAGTGGCAGGTTACTCTGAAGTTTGATCAGCTAACACAAATAATACAGACCCAGCTGACTAATTCTGCATGCTTGTGGCTCCATGAAACATATGAGGCAAAAGATACAATTCCTGTGAGAAGGAAGCCAGGTAAGAGAATATTGGAGATTATAAAATCATGCACCTCAGTCCTGGAAAAAGACTTTCATTACTTTTTTGTTGCTAGTGATATTTTTCACTTTTCTAGAAACCTTTTATAGGTCCTTACAAAGATAAAATTAGCACTTCAGAGTAGATTACATCAAGTTCAGCTAATGAATGAAGGTACTTGGTAACTAAGAGTTACTCTGGCATCACAAAATAAAACTACATTGCTTAAGTTTACTTCTGTCGGGGTAGGTTTTGTTTAATCTACAGTCCACAATAATGCAGTGAATGGATGGGACTGAGAAGAGGTTAAAGTAATTTGCTCATCAGAAGTCATTTAATAAAAAGTAAATTGTAATGGTAGCTGGAGGGAAAATCAAATACAAGAAATGAATTCAGGCTCCACGATCGAAGCTGCAGTTTCATTGATTAACATCTGCTAAAATAAACTGCTGGACTGTAGACTTTCTCATCTATTGTCTTCCCCATGTTTTGGCTGCTATGAAATACTTCTAAAGATATGTGGCAATTACTCATCTGAGAGTTGCAGGCAGGCAAAGGACAGAACAAGCAAAAAATCCTAATTAAAAAGGATGATTAACAAATAACCAAACTGAATTATTCTTGTGCCTTTACTAAAAAGCTCTCAGAAAAATTTTGCACCCATCAACAGTAAAATTCATATTCTGCCCCATTAACATAACAATTTCCCTGTCCCCTGATTAGACAGACCTGAGAATTTTCAGCAGATACAGTGCCTGGGAAGTATTAAATAAAGTGGAGGTGGAGTCACATTTTGCACAGATGAGTTCAGAAGTGATGAAAAGCTCCAGGCTGCTATTTTAGAGTACTAGAGCACAGGCATCCTTACAAATTTATGAAAATAGGCATAAATTTTCCCCTCTCCTGCTCTCCATTCAGTGCCATCCCTACTGCCATTAAACATCATTCCAACCAGCTCTGTGCAGTACTTCCCAAACCCTTGGCGCACCCACCAGCCTGCCCAGAAGCAGCATGCTCTCATCTGCCCTGCAAACAGGCTGCAAACTAACCAGCCTTGGAGAAGTCAGGCTGTGTGACACCCAGCTCCAGTTACTGCTGGCAACAGGTAGGGGCAAACCAGGCTCCCTTCTGCAATTCCACTTATTTGTGCACTAACCCCTGGTCAGCTACCCCCGCATTAATGGGCACCAGCTGGGCCAAATGGCTGTCAGCTGGGAGCCCAGGCTGCTGGTAACAGTGATGCTCAGGTGGAAGTCATGAAACCATTTAGGCTCTAGGAAGTTTATTCCCAGTGATGATGTGAGAGGATGTCGTGGTTTAACCCCAGTGGGCAACTAAGCACCACACAGCTGCTCGCTCACCCTCCCCTCACCCTGGTGGGATGGGGGAGAGAATCAGGGGAAAAAAAAGTAAAACCTGTGGGTTGAGATAAAGGCGGTTTAATAGGACAGCAGAGGAAGAGAAAGTAATAATAACAATAAAAGTATCTGAGCAAAAATTGTTTTCACTAACGCAGCTGAAAGTTACTTGTATTTGACCACACGCCATACCAATGCACTCATGAGAGCAAAACTAGCACTTTTCAGACATGAGACCTAGACTTACAGAAGTGTCTGCATTTCCTCTTGGCCACTGATCATATGTGTGTAAATGCACATGTATATACACACATATGCATTTGTGCATATGTGTTTGCACAGCAAGGTGCCACAAGAAGTGAAAACGTCTCACTGTTCTCTTCCCCAGGATGTAATATTACTGTTGCTCTAGTTGAGACCATCAGAGGATAAAGTGAAGTAAGGTCTGCAAGGAAAATTTTATTAGAACAGGTAATGTGGTTGTGAAAAAAAAAATGAGACTTGTGTGAAAGCTTGTCTTCAGTTCTTGTATAGGAGCAGTAACCTTCAAGCAAAACATGCTTAAGACAAATTGTTCATGTTCAACTAAGTTGCTTAAAGAATTCAGAAAAAGAGCTGTTTAGTATTCACAGAAGGATCTAAACCAAGATGATCAGGAATTTAGTCCAAAAGAACAGGGGAAAGAGACAGGAAATTGCCTCTGGAATACAAGAAATTAATGGAAATCAAAATTACAATGTGCAATAAAACCTCTGTTGAGTCCCTGTTTTTAGTGTCCAATAGATGTGAATTACTCTTCTAACATAGCCTCGTGAAGGTATTTTGTACACCTTCCCTAAGGATTTGTTAGAGAGGCTGGAAATGGAGTGGTTGTCTTGGGAAAAATATGATTTTCATATTTTTTCACCAATTGTCTGGGTGAATTCATTTTAATGCGCAGGAATTCTTTTCACCCACAGTTTCCCTGAGGACATTTGGTGCACTGGATGAAATATGTTGCAGTCTGAGATAGACAGAGGGAGTGAGAGAGAATCCATGAATTTTGATAGCTGTGTTGTAAGAACTATTTCTTACAGTGGTGGTGGAAATGCATTTGCAAATTTTACGCTTGTTGCTCTGCATGAGCTGATTTCTTTTGGTATATGGTGGTCCTCAGCAAGTTTGCTTCTGATGATGAGTTTAGCAAGCTTATAATGCATTTCAAATCTACGAAGAGAAATTCTGGGAAAAATACTGTTCAAGGTGTGGTGCTTCTTGCATAGGCTGTTCTGGAGGAGTTTTCTTGGGTAAATACCCTTTTTTGTTGTGAAGCTGATAACATGAATTTCCTCACAGCAAATGTGGCGGTGTCCAGCAGCGCGGCTACACATCAGTGCACCTACATCCTCAAAACAGCAACCACCCCCAAACCCCAGCAAGAGGCTATGCTTTTGGGTCACTGGCACATTGTAATTTTCTCCTCACCTGCTCCACATTCATTTTTCCACTGGCAACTTGAATTTTCTATCACATTTTTTGATGTCCTGATCACCTTGTTTTAGTCCCTTCTGTGAATATTGACCATCTGTTTTCCTGAATTCTCTAAATGTGTCTTTCAGTAACCTGTGGGACTCTTGAGAAGATCAAATATATTAATCTATGGACTTTGTATAACTATTTGAACTGCAACATTTTCATGTTCTCAGAGTCATAGGAGGTTAATTCAGTACCCTTGATAACTGAAGATTCACAGGAAAATAATCCAAAATAGCACTGACTGCTGGATCCTCAGTGCCTTCAGACAGAATTTAACCGCAGTAAGGCTACTTTCCAAATCAATACCTCAGTCCTGCTGTCATCCATGGGTCATATGGATGTGAATATCTACTCACTGAAGGACTCAGTAGGAGACTGCAAAAGAGAGTACAGTGCACATATCTGCAGGATTAGACCCCCTTTAGAGAGAACAATTGACTGACTGTAAGACAAAGGATGGAGACAGACAACAGCAGAAAATAGTGTCCACCATCACCCCCAATTGATGGAGGAGCAATAAGAAAGGAAGCTCAAAGGCCTGTAGGGACTTCAGAGACTCATAAAGGATGCTTCTTCATAGGAAATTATTTCATAGGCAGGAAGAGGGCTTGAATGAACACAACCGAGACTTGAACTTCCACTGAAAACTTAAATAAGTTCTTCCTTTGTGAGAGTGGCTTGGGAGTAGCAACGAAGAAGTAACTTTAATATACATTAACCACAATATTATTGTTCAATGTAGAAAACTGTTTTTAGAGTGAAATCCAGACACACATATCAATTTACAACACTGAAATTTGAATCTTTCTTTTGAATGTGGTGATGATAGGGGAAACTTCACCACTGATTTTATTGGAGCTGGCATTTCACAAATAGGATACGGTTTTATTCCCCATACTATTCATTGTAAAAAAACCCTACTTTATTCAGTGTTACACTGATGTGAGAAATGACATAAGAAAACAGTGACACTGAATAACAGTGAAATGATATATATTGCTTCAGTTATATCTACACATTATAATGTGTTTTATAACAATTTGTTAGAGCAGCATCTGTTATGAATTTACTAAACCAATCAGAATGTGCTTTTCAATGAGCTGAAGAACCGAGCTCCACCTATTAATCATGAAATATATATCAATGAATAATTTATAAATGGTACCTTTATTCAAAGTGCTGCCAATTAGCTAAACAGTCACTGCATTCATAATTGTATGCCACCTCTAAACTTTCAACCTTTATCAAGATTTCAAATACAGAGGCAGGGAAATTGAATGAAAAGTAAGTTTTTGCATAACAGCTTCACACTGACTTTGATATTCTAGAGAATCACTGACATCACTGACAGTTTCCTCAGGAAAAGCAATTCTGAACCCTTTAATGTAAAAAATATATATATTCCTATTTCACACACCACAGCTTTTTAAAGACAATCATAACTGCACACTGTAAATACAGTAAAATAAAAATAGGTACTGCGTACCTCTACAAAAGAAGTAAAGCGAGGCTAACTTAATAATTCTGCTCCAAAAAAGACTGTATCCTGTAGTTTGTTTTTTCTACAGATTTATTCTGCAATGCAGGTAAAAAGCTGTATTTTTTTTCAGGGCCATACCCTCTCCTAGTCTTCCAACTGTATGACAAACTGTGCAATTACATGCACTGTTCCGTCTTCCAGTCCACTCACCATAGTGAGCTATTTGCTTCGGAACCAGCGTAGAAACGTTTGTACAGCAAGCAAAAACTTCAGGAAATCTCTCTTTCCTACTTTATTTCTATTAAAAAGACAAATAATTGCAATCAGCCACATTAATTCAAGATTAAAACTGCAACAGTAAATCACAAAGGGTCACATTTAATGGTGACATAAACAGAAGTCAAAATTATCTGCATACAATTTTAATGTAAATTGGTATTATTTGCATGTCCAGAAAGAAGGAAGAATGGTAGCAAACAAAAAAGGCAATCATCTGTCTTGCCTTAAAGCTTCTTGTTGGCTTCCCATCCCTTCTACAGAAAAGCCCTCTGGCCTCTCAGCATGGAAGCTGAGCTAACGCTGACTTCCTGATGTGTAAGATGCAGCTGTGATATTTAGTTAATTGAAAAACATGCGTGAAAGTGCATTAGTAAATTTTGAAAAGATTGGGCTATAACAAGGTGTTATTCACACAGTCCCTGAACTCAGCCCCCAACATTTTCAGGTTATCGGCAACATTAGTTTGGCAACACTGCAAATTTGACATTTATTTTATCCTCCAATTTTCATAATCTGTTCACTTGGCTTAATGTGGAACTCCAGTTATTACAAAATATTCACCAAATACATGCAGCTCAATAACATTAATTTTGAAAGTATATCTGTTGCAATTCCTTCAGCTTCTTCAGCTTACATTAACATACTGTGGAGGGTGTTGTCATGTGTTTCTACTCCTGTAAAATGTGCAAGGTATAGTTTTGTGTAGACGAAACCATAATGTATGTGTACATTTGTGAGTATGTCTTTATGAATACACACAAATAAAAATACAAATCCATATCTAAAATAAAAAGAAGCATTCATGTCACGTGCATACTTCGTGAAAGACAGTGGTTAGTCTTGGAATAAGGGGAATGCAATTGTGGCATGTATTATTGTTCTCACAGTATGGAACAATTTAAAAAAAAGAATAGCAGAGAGCCAACAGCAAAAGCACCCAAAGGAACAACAAATTCTTGAGAACATGAAGAGAAGCCAAAACAGAAGATGCATCTACTTCATCTTGTAATACAACTTCATTTTAAAAGAAAGATATAAATGAAAAGTCAGTGAACATGTAGATTGGTAATGGAAAATCTCTGTAATTACCCTAGTTACCAAGGGATTTTTCATCTATTTGTACTCAAAGAGGTTGTTTTTGAAGACCAAGGCAAAATTATAAGAAACTATTAGGGAGCACTTTAAGATAATATTTTTAAGTATGTAATAAGAGTAAGGAACATCTCTAATTTTATGTCCTATAACACCACCCAAACCGCTTCAATTAAATTTCTTGTAGTGCCTACAAACTACAGAGGTAGTGCATTTTCATGGAGACTTTAACTGCCTGCATAGCATCCATGACGTACAACAATTTTAAGCAGCAGTCAGAGTTTTGTCTAACAGGAAGAATGATACCTTACAGGCATTTCCAAGCTCACCACTGAACGTTCCCACCAGTGGAGCACATTACAGTATTATAGGAGTTATGATAATTGTTGACTCAAAATCATTTTCTAATGGCTGCTTTGTAACTTGGAATTTTAAAATAATTTCAATAATTTTCAATATAGACACAAGCAGTGAGTGGAGGAAACCCTCTTAAGAAAACAGTTTAAAAATCCTCTGATTCATTTGTACTTTAAATAGCTTAAATTAACAGATGCTGGGACTCTAAGCATTTTTCCCTTAGATCTTTAGTCATGCAACAGAGGCAAGCTGAATGAGTGAACTAGATTGAACCTCTACCAAACTAAAGTTAGTAACAGGCTGGAGGCTAAAATCATGTCCACTGTCCCTATCAGCACACATCTGATGTATGTGCTAAACTGATGGCATATGAAAACAAAAAAATCTCATTTTCATTCTTAAAATCCATTTACCAAACAAACTAGGTATTCAGTAAAATTCTCACTAACAGCAGTTAAGGCTACATGGAGTTGACCCAGAAGAAGGTAGGAGGTCGTGATAGAGATACCCTTAGGCAATAGGCTGAGCTTCCAGTGCTGATGAAGGAGGCAATGGGCAGATAATAGCACTATTTTAAAGAAAGACCTGATGCATACTACCAGAAAATACCATAAGAAATTGCCTTGATGGAAGAAATCTGTAAAGACACAAACAGCAATGGAAATTCAAGATGACTTTATAAATCTTTTCTAATTTCAAAAAGGTCTGAGTATGTTACCAGGGGGTAAGTACCTGCTAACACTTCTGATACAGCTAAACTACCTACTAGCACCACCAGGATTACTATCCTTTTTGCACGTACCCTGCTTCTGTTCTTGTCCATTCCCCTCTCTTACCTTTTACACTCTTCAATTTCTTAGTCTCCTCATTTTGATTCCTCTTCCTTTTTTTTCCTCCCTACCTTGTCCATTCAGCTCTATCATACAAAGTGCAAAAATATGGAAAGCTATAAGCAACTCCCTTTCATCAATTTCCTTCCTCTCAACATATCTGCATTCCTTTGGACATCTTTACTACCTTGAAATGCAGAAATGGACAAAATTAATGAAAAGTAGGGAATTAACAAAAAAGAGAATTGCAAACACTTTTTTATTCATGAAAATACTTCAGTGACTATTTTTCCTGGGATCCATCAAGAGTGCCTCTTTGCAAATTCCTGTCATTGAAGGATTAAGACACTGTGATCCAGATGATGCTGAATATGATGCTGAAAACAATATGTGCAGAGTAAAATGACATTTCTAGTTCTGACAGGCGATGCAATTTTTTTAGGATTATTTTTTCTAATACATTTATAGACTTCAGAAAATTAATAAACTAAAGAAGAATATATTTTTAAAGTTATATTTTTATGTAAAGGAAAAAATGTAAAGTAATTAACTTTTGCTTTTGTGATTGATATCTTTTGTACAGCTACACAGACCTCTCTTGCACTGTCTGTTTGCTCTTAGTCAGTAAGGACAACGACACCCTGAAGTTACCATTTCTCATTCATTTCACTAATGTCATTCTTAGGTAGAAGGGAAATTAAGTGATTAAACAGGAAGAAGACTGAGCTGTCACTGGAAAATTAATATTTTCAAATTAACTTTAGACAAAGGATGCATAAAATCTAAGTTATGTTGATGAAAACAAGCAGTTTCTCTGTAATAAATATGTAAATCAAGCCATTGATCTATCAGTTATTATGACAGTCTAATGTCTCAGAAAAACTTGCTGTGATTCCAAGCAACATCCATGCAATGATGAATACATATGGTAGCAGATCAAGATGGTAATGCATAACTGAGTACTTAGAATGCTTAAAAAAAACCCTTTTATCAGGTAATTTTTAATATAAACAGCTTCTAAATGCAAGAGCTTTATCTGTCACTGTTAATTAAACCTGTACTTTGTCAACATACAATAATCCATTTATTATAGTAAAAGCCACTACATTTCAAACCACTCACAAATTACAAACCATAATTGCTAGGATTATTTTATTTCCAAGTGCAGACAGCAAAACCACCTTAAGATTCAACAATGGTGAGATAATTTTGGAGTGTAACCATAGCTCTATCTCACAGTCCGTTGGCTTTAGTATTGGCAGCAGACAAGCTGTAATTTTTCATTTCCTAATTAGACTTAGACATTAATTTAACTGTTCTATCATACTGGTGGGATAGAACAACCCTATTTGTTTGGTCTTTTTTTTTTCCCCTCATTGTTTTTACTAAATACTGTATAATAAGTGCAGTTAATGAGAGAAAAACCATGAGGATCTGAATATACAAAAAGACCTAGGCACTTCCACGCTGGTCATGCAACTACCTAACTTTTAAGCACCTGACTTCCAAATTGCAACCCGTAGTGTTTCACGAGGTATCTTCTGGTAGTGCATGTGGGGAAATTAGGCATTCTGGGAGGGATTCACCATAGCCAACACGCTCAAATAGCTAACATGGAATGCTGAAGTGATGAGCGCCATAAATCCCACCTCCCCGTAAAGCTCAGGTGCCTTGCTCCGGGCTGCCGGCATCAGACAGGAATTCAGAGTACAGGCATCCTCTGTGATTTAGGGAGCCGGCAGATGGGCTCCAGGCGCCTGGCTGAAACACTGCAAGAAGTTAATGCTCCACGCTGTCTCAACTCTACTTCTCTGTTAGATGCCGCCATTCACAAAGCAGAGCCCCCTTGTCGGGTTGGGTGAATGTTTCAAGACCAGTTCAATAACAAGTCAAACAGATTAGTTTAAATCACCTTTAATGCTGGTTCAGGCTAACCTGGCTGACTCTGGATTGACAGGGAGTAAGAATGTCTGCGCTGGAGGTGGTAATCACTTACAGGGAAAAGGTAACAACACAAAAGGCAGCGTAGTGGTTACTTCTTAAATTGCTACAGCCAGTCCCAAAATAATCCTCTACTACTACATTTATGCACCTAAATCATTCTTTTCAAAAAAGTGAGTGAGGGTCATTCCTGTAAAAAAAAGCATAATGGAAGGAAGCAATATGAGTCACTTTTCTTTTATACACTATTGAGAAAAAGAGGTAAATGTTCCACACAGTTCTCAGCATGAAAGGGTTCAAACTCACATCTTTTACCCATTTCTGTAATGCTCCAACCACCTGCTCTCAGCCAGAAGCACTCTCTACACTCCATAACTGTGTGGAAAACATCTCTATGTTAAAATTAAATGGAACCAAGGAGGGGCAGAATAATCTGTAATCTGGGGGTTAGAACACCTATTTACAACAAGCGAGAAAGAGGGGGCTGGGCGCTGAGCCCTCTCTTCTGGGGACTGCTCATAATTTTTACACAGAAGATTTTGCCCAATGGCAGTTTAAACCATACTTGGATCAATAACTGGACCGAGATCTCTGCTGACCCAGGCGACTGCCTCAGCGACTGAACTACAGACATACTGTGTCTGTTCAGTCCAAGAACCTGGAGGGTTTTTTTTTTTTGCAGAATGACAGAGATGTAACTGGAATGGACAATGCCCTCCGTGCTGAATACCTAGGGCACTTTGATGGGAAATGAAAGGTACGAATATGATCTCCCTGAGGCTACAAAGAGCCCAGAGTTTCAGTCTTGCAAGCCTGGATGAGTGCTCTATCTACTGAAATATTGTATAAATTTCAGAAGTCCCGATTTGGCCATTATATTCTGCGCGGGCATCACATCAACCACACTTTAGCTGAATAGGACTGCTAAGGAGATGTAGACAAAACTTCACTTTTCTTGAGGATCCCAAAGAGCCTTGGGTTTGAAAAGAATCTGTGTCTTGGAGAAAGCAGCACTTTAGGAACACAGGGACTTTACTGGAAAAATAAATATGAGTCCGTTCGTGCTGGGCAAGGGGTTTTAAAGTCCACTCCTATGCGCTTAGAGTCCTGCATTTCATAGAGTCTCCACTTCAGATGATTGAACCCAGTATTTTTTAACAAACAGCTCTAGTTGTGATAATTTAATATTCCCCATCTTCCTGGGAAAGTTGTAATTTAATGAAAGTATTTGTAAATAGATGTCAGTGTCTAAGTTACAGTACAGTCATTAAAATAGGGAAAATCTTCCCTCAAGTCTAACGACTGGACAACCCCCTTTGGAGCTGTTTCTTAAATAATTCCTACACGTATTTGTACTGTTCTGTCTTTAGGATGAAAATATGTCTAAATTAAAATTTACCCAAGAATCAGTAAACAGATTTGGAGTATTGTTAAATCAATGTCAGGACCTACTAATACAGGGTGAACAATTAACAGTTCTTGAAGGACTTGCCTTTGTACGAGAAAGAAAAAAAAATATTTTGCTGGGTTTTTAGAACTATCCTAGCAAGAGGGCACTGACAGTGGAGCGGGCGCACACTGCAGCACCAACAGACACCCTTCGCAACCCATGGGGGACGTATTTGGAAATGTGAAATGCAGACCTGAACAAAAGATACACAATCTTCTATTCTGTACACAGAGAAATGCATCTCATAGTGACTTCTCAGTCATAGCGTTATTTTTCCCTACTGAGCATTCAGGACAAGAATCCCATTCTAAAATGATTCTGAAATGTATTAGCCAACAAGAGACTTGGTACTTATGCCAAAAGTGCCAAGATCCTGCCTCTGAAGCTACAAGCAACAGACCTGCTAAATGTCCCTGACATACAGTCCCTTGGTTTCACATAAAACCTCAGCTTATATTAATTCTGAGAGTTGCTAAAACTGAAAAACATGAGAAGGGTTTCTCCAGAGACTTCAAGACAGAGCGAATGACCCTTGCTACAGATAAGCAAATCTTTCTTCTATGTGAGCAAGTACCAGAAGGCTAATTAATCCTTAAGCATAATCATAACTCACCCAACCAAAAAAGCAAGGTCAAACAATGAATTTGTAAATCACTGAAAATTGTATATGATTATGTAATACGCTGTCATTGCCTTGAGGCTTTACATTTTCCAATTGCAAAGGCACAGGTGAGGCATCCTACAACTCGTTAAAGCATGTGCCAACAGAAGCAGCTATATTCTTAAATCTGCATATTGCAAGCCCATATGGTTTTCGTTTTTTAATTATCAACATTTTCCCATTAAAAGTTATAGTACATCTATTATTGCCACAAGAAAAGAAAAAATAATATAAAGGAAAAAGGAGGGAAAATAACAATACTTTGTGATTTAAAATGAAACATCATCACTACCACTAATTGCTCTCTGCATCTGAATTGGTAAAACCATAAGATTATCAGCAAGACTCGATACAGGTAGAACAATAAAACCTAATTATTTCTCACAAAGCAGACCATTCCATCTGAAATAGAGGAAAGCTAAGAGCAATAAAGCCTATGCCATTAACAATTAGTCTTCTGCACACATGATTAGACTCACAGAGATAAAGAAGCCTCTGAATTTAATGATGAATCCCGTATTTCTGGCTGGGCTCAATATTCTCTACTAATTATCTTGAAAAACCCTTTGCTACTTAAAAGTACTTAGATTACAAAATATGACACTGTCTCCATAGATTCACTATTAGCACTTAACATTTAATACCGGGCGCTAAACTACACTATAAATTAATATCGGCATTTAGGGTTATTTCTTTTGCTTAGTTTTTAAAAAAAAAGTAGTTCTGAAGAGCTTGAGGACAGTGTTTTATGAGCTGTTTGCTATTTAGAAGCCCTTAAATACGATCTGCATACACATGCTGCCCTAAATTAAAATTCAACAGAACATGTTACCAAACAAACTTGGGGCAAAAGAATCAAGTGTTTCAGGAGGATGAATTGAGTACCTGACATGGGCTAGCTCTTAGCAAAACCAAGAACAAGTAGGATTATACTTGAAATACAAGATGACCAGTAAACAGAAAAAAATAATTTAATCTTTAAGTAAGTAACATTCTAATGTCAACAAAAATGTTTAATATTTCCTTTATACAGAGTACTTGGAACTCGCCACAGAAAATTTATTTACTGAGCCTGCTATAGCTACATACCTTCCATTCTATCATTTGGTTTGCAATATATATTTCTTTCTTTTAGTCTTGGAAAAGATGCAAAACAAGTCCTTTCTCTTAAAACAAAACAAAAAACCTCCATAACTGAATTACTAAGCTAATGGCAACTACAGGAGAGAGAAAAAAAAAAAAGGTTTTAGTCTGTGAAAAAAATATTTTTAATATCTATTTTACAATAATGAAAATGCTTATCACATATACCGTGCCTTAAGACTTCTCAATAAAATCAGTCATACATATTCTACAGATTATTATGCAGTTGCTAATATAGATTTGTTACCTAGCATAAAAAGTATATGCCAGTGCTCTGTGTCTGGTATTTCAAGTCTCTTGAGAAGTAGACAAACACCTACTTAGAACAATGTTCTTAGCCTGATGTATGCATATACTACACTCACACACGCATATATACCCATGTATACATATCCCAATAAACTCCCTCTTTGTGTCTTCCCTATTAAAGATGTTCAGAAATCTCTCTGTCATTTGTGGATGGCTGGACCTGGTTTCTAATTTGCAAAAGCCAATAATTTTGCTCACAACTAACAGATCGTTTCACAGAATGCTGCGTAGGAGAGAAAACATGCACAGCACTGTCAAAACGGCACATACAGGGGCAGGATTATTTTTACCAACTTCACAAAATTTGACGCTCTCCAACTGCAAGTAAAACCAGAAACATGAACAATTTAATCAAAATTAATCACTGTGTTTTGGGAATCTATGTCTCTCTGTAGTCCCCATACAAAATTGTTGCAGAGACAAAGAAACAGATTTTGATAATTCTGATTAGAAAAAAACTAATTTCAATGGCTAGATAAATTATGGCAGCTCCTTGTTATCACAAATTAAGGTGTAAAGTTATTCATGTGTGAACGATGAATTTTACTGACCCATCAGTGATAGTACAATCCAACTATAAAAAGCTGTGCTGTTCCATGAAGCATCTGGTACTGACCATAGCAAGAGAGAGAACATTCTCTTCTATAGGTCTTTTGGGCCTGCTCCTTAAGCACCATGGATGCACCTTTGAAAATCTGTCTATAAATATAATAATTGGAGCTACTAGGTACTACCAGCATAATGTGCATATGCTGATATGCCCAATACGCCTAAACAATAGTATCTCTGTATTTTCCAAGAACATCTTCTATTCAGCCACTTTGGAGGTCATTCAAGCTTGCAATCTACTTTATATTTCCATTGAGACAAATATTTAAGTTTACACTTTTTCTCAGAAATGCAATTAAAACCTGTATATTACTGCAGCATCTGCAGCCAATAGTGTATTTCAATTTGTAGGTTTTACTGAATTTCATGTGACAGAAACACTGTAAGAAGTACTGCAATCAACATCAAAACACAGAATTAATAGGCAATAGTAGGTAGCCTGGACTGATGCTGACAGAGCCTTCGGAACAGAATTCCTGTCATCAAACTCAGCAGCCCCAGGAAAACTGGCAGGTCAAATCCTGGTGTAAACCCAGCATTACTAGGGACAGATTCCCATCAATACGCGCAGGCAAACAAAGGCAGGAACCATTACAATATTGGAATCTGACTTTCAAGGGAGGAATTCTACAGGCTTGCTAATGGTCATTGCTGATTTCTACCAATGCAAAGCATAAATCTCAAGTATATTAATTAAACTCTGCTTTAGTTCTTCCAAATAGCAAAGTTAGATCTGCTGTGGCCTAAATGCTTTACTGAAATTTTCTCCTGAACAGGTGTCATCATAAAGCTCAAATGACATTCTTTGGGTGTTACTTGAAAAATTTGTATTATTCCGGGGATTAGTTTCAGCATACTATTGGAAAATGCATCAAATAAAGTATAAAACATCTTCATCCCCTGCTTTCCACTGCCTTTCCCAATAGTATTGACCGATTGCCAGTGGGTGTAAGATTGCCTGGCTCCACAAAGGCAGCAATGCTTCCACGTCTGTCATCCAAATGGTATCGGGGAAAGCACACTCTTCACCTAAGTGCCCTCCTCCAATGCAGAACCCTTTGACTCGCAGACCTTAGTGGAGCCTGCTGCCGGATTGTCATATAATCTGCTCTGTGTTTTTTCAAACATTTACGTGACAATATGAGACAGACAAACGGATCCTCACTCTGACAATATGAATCATTATTCATTGCCAGCAGTATATCCACTCAGCTCACATTCTTAAGGGCACATTAAATAAAATTTATGTTTTGTTACTGTACAGGCAAAATGGTAACCCTAGTTTATTGGCAATAACTCACTACCTTCATCTCACTTACACATCAGAAGTACCTCACAAAAGAAGCTAATGTACAATGATTTAAAACTGATAGAAGTAAAAGAATCAAGTCAAATTTCTTTGTTGTGGAAGTTGGAGGACATGAATGACAAATAATCCTCAATGCATTTACTAGATTTCTTCCTCTTTCTTCTGTGTGTATTTAAATACTTTTCCACATCGACTGTGTCTTTCATTGTTGCATTTAATACACAGGAAATTCTCTATCACTATATAAAGTAAAATTAGCCTTAACAAAATCTTTCTGTTGATCATCTAGTGTGCATTTGACTGAGAATTTGTTTTGCAACCCAAGTGTGTGATTGCTTGATTACAACTGTGAATTCAAACCTGGGCACATACCTCACCTATTTCTGTTCTGCATAAATATTATTCAGTAAAACACAAACTGAAAATATGAATATATAAATTTTCCAATATGAGTGTCATGGTTTAAACCCAGCTGGCAACTAAGCCCCACCCAGCTGCTCGCACAGTCCCCCCCCGCAGTGGGATGGGGGAGAGAATCGGAAGGGTAAAAGTGAGAAAACTCACTGGGTTGAGATAAAGACAGTTGAATAGGGAAAGCAAAAGCCGCGCACGCAAGCAAAGCAAAACAAGGAATTCACTCACTGCTTCCCACGGGCAGGCAGGTGCTCAGCCATCTCCAGGAAAGCAGGGCTCCATCACGCCTAGGGGTGACTTGGGAAGACAAACGCCATCAGTCTGAATGTCCCCCCCTTCCTTCTTCTTCCCCCAGCTCTGTGTGCTGAGCATGATGCCATACGGTGTGGAATATCCTTGGGTCAGTTGGGGTCAGCTGTCCTGGCTGTGCCCCCTCCCAGCTCCTGGTGCCCCCCCAGCCTGGTCACTGCTGGGGTGGGGTGAGAGACAGAAAAGGCCTTGGCTCTGTGTCAGCACTGCTCAGCAGGAACCAAAACATCCCTGTGTTATCAACACAGCACAAACCCAAAACACAGCCCCATACTAGCGACTGCAAAGAAAATGAAGTCCATCCCAGCCAAAACCAGAACAATAAGTCAAAATCTTAAGTCGTTATCAGCTACAAGAAGCTCAGTGACTCAGCTCACTCGCATACATGTGTGCACAACCTTCGGAGCGAGCGATCTGAAGGGGGACAACCCAAAGAAGAACTCACAATCACTGATTTACACCAAGTTGTGCATCAAAACACTTTAAATAAAACCTAAAAGAAAATGTCATTGCTCTCAACCTTCTCAGCACCTTTCATAGCCCCTGGTGTCCAAATTGTTTTCAGTCAGTTCAGCACATCTCTAGTGTATAATTTGTTTTATTCAGTGGAATTTCCTGTCATGTCTTGTCACATCAGTCCCAGAATGGCTCACTGCCTTTAAGAGATACAGAACAGTCTACGGTAAGGGGAAAATGTCAGAGAACACCACAGTCATAGCTCAATCAATGCAAAGGGAAACATTCACATGGAAAAAACTATCTCTGAACTCCACAACAATGCAAACTTCAAGAGGTGGAGAGATTGTTTTCTATTGCAATGAAAAATGAAATGTGTAGCAAGAGTTCTTTACATCAAACTAGGAAGCAAAAGGCATTTTATGTATATCCCATTTGGGAGAAATGGAGAAACACAGTGTAAGTTTCTCAGACTCATATTTAATGCAGAAATCATAGTGCATGCAGAGATTTTAGCTTGCTTTCAGCTCAGCGTAAGTGAAAAAGGTAAATTCCTAGTCAAGTTGTACTACTGTCATCTGCATTCCACCTTAACCCACTTCTTCTGGGTTATCTCACATTTCAAGCTCATAGCATGTTCGATTTGTTGAACAATTTAACAATCAACTAGTGAAATATTTTCCATTTCCTCAGAAATTACAGAATCATTTCCTAGAACAGAAAAAAATCAGTCTTCAGTCTGCAACAGCAACACAGACTAATAACTTGAGTTTATCTAGGTTAAAACAGCAGCTTTATACCACAGAATTGATTGGGTGAAGGTCTGTGGACAGAAAATCAAATTGGATTATGATGTTTCCTTCTGATCTTTTACCGTATGAAACTGTGATTCAACCCTCAGCTTTGGTTCACACATGATGTTCGGCTGAAAACCATTTATATTTTTATTAACACTACTGGTCTATGTCTTCCCTTCTTGTTGGTAAAGCTCCTTTAGCAGCACTGTAATTTCACCAAGGAAACGTGATGCACAGTTTTTCAGAAGTTACCTTAGTACTGAAGCAATACTTTTGAAGAGCCTATGCAATGCTGAGTTAAATACATCTGCGCTGCTAATTCATGCTCAGTTCGGTAAGAGAGCATTCAGTCAATAATTTAGTGATACAAAATCTGATGAAACTGAGGCCTTTCAGTACTTAAGGGGGGCCTATAGGAAGGATGGGGACAATCTTTTTAGCAAGGCCTGTTGGGACAGGACAAGGAATAGTGAATTTAAACTAAAGAAGAACAGATTTAGACTGGATATAAGGAAGAAATGTTTTACAGTGAGGGTGGTGAGGCACTGGCACAGGTTGCCCAGAGAGGCGGTGGAGGCCCCATCCCTGGGAACATCCCAGGCCAGGTTGGACGGGGCTGTGAGCACCCTGGGCTGGGTAAAGCTGTCCCTGCTCGCTGCAGGGGCTGGGCTGGGTGGGCTCTGAAGGTCCCTTCCAACCCAAAGCATTCTATGATTCCATGATTCTGTGAAATGTATGACTTCAGACACAGGCAGCCAGTTTGTGATAAACCTTACAATAATCTTTAGCTATTATTTAGGGGACAGAAAAAGGCATTAGCCCCATGATACTCTGCATTCACACAGCATGGTGGAATAGGATACAATACCGAAAAAATGTACAAGCTTGGGAGTTCACACAGCAGATAGAGAGAAATCAAGCATTCAGACAAGGGAGGGGTGTGCATGGTCCGCATGGGCGCACTGCAGAGTCCCCCTCCGTTCTGGGGAGATCTGGAGGCAATGGTTCACAAAGAAACCAGAACTAAGCTTACAGCAGACAAGGTGAGGCTAAGGTCAAGATAATGAGCAAACACGGGTTTATGTTGCTGTGAGAGATTAAGTGCCCAGAAGAGGAAAGTGAGGCATGGTCAGATTCCAGAGAAGTTGTAAAGGAAAAAACAGATGTGATTTGGCAAGTCTGACCACATGGAAGAAGAGAAAGATTTGAGCACAACCCGAGGTTGAAAACGGTGTGATAAATATGCTAGAAAGTGCTGACCTCAGTGCTGTGTCAGATGCTTCCATTAGCTGAAATACAGCACTGGTATTAAAGAAGTCCCAATTTTCCCAATTAGAAGTCCAAGCTGTAAAAAATGCTTGCTAAGAAAATGTAGGGAATTTTTGTGATGTGGTAAAGGATAACAAGTTCAGTCTCATAAAATCTTAGAGTTATTTTTAAAAATATTCACAAATGTTCTGGCAAACCAGAAGATATGACACCCTAGGATTCTCATAGAGGATTCAGTTTCAAAACAGTCACGCAGCTGGGTTAGGTTTTTATCAGGATCCATCTTACAAGGCACTGGTTAACCTCCTGTGGGCATACACATTTCCGAATGAAACAACCACCGAATCACCCAGAACATGACAAGATCATTTGGCACTTTTCATAAGAGATCAAAAGAGGAGGGAAAAAAACCCAATAAAATAAAGCTCCCTGGCTCCACCCCAGGCATCTGAACATGGCTGTTCTTGGACACTGTCCCAAAGAAGGGCACATGCCGAGGCATCTTGGAGCTCTGCGAGTGAGATACCGCAGGGCAGAATTATCCCAGATTTACATTTCTTTAACTCCTGCTCTAAAGCAAGGTGGTGTAGAAATCCCACTCGGCACCACAAAGAGTGAGGGAGTGGGACAGAAGTCAGTGTCCATTCACTTTAAAGACAGGAGCATTTTCTTGGTGGCACCCCCAGGTTAAAAAGCATCTAGTTAGAGATTGCTTTTGAACTCAGGCAGCAACACAGACAAGTGCAAGCTTCCCCTGCTGGGACAGCTTGCTCGTTCCATTTTGCTAGGATAATTAGTTTTGAGCTACTCTAATTGTAAAAAAAAAAATAAAAAAAAAATCATATTCTCTGCTTCATTTTCATAAAGTGTCAGTAACTCACGCCTGTCATGTTCACTAGACCTGGGAATATGCTATGCCTGCATCTTAAAAAATATTGAGCGCGTGTGTCAACATGGTTTACTAATTTAGCCATTTCTGTCCTGGTATCTCTACAGAGCTCTTTTGGCTGCCTGCTGTAATTAGTAACTGTCAAGTATGTCTCACTTTTTCTATATCTAGTGTCACACTAACAGCAACTTATTTTAATTGATTCTCGATCAAAAAGATCACTAGAGATCCCACACATTCTCTTTTATTATGTGCATATGGTAAGCTATTAGACTACCCTGCTTGGATAGAAAGATGACCCTTTGGATGCTCTAATAATGATGGCTGACACGATTGTTAAGTCTGCTGGCACCGAGCTGCATGATGTACTATTCAAATGGCAACACAGTTTCGTATGTGACGTTAATTCTTCATCATTATGTGTCGTTCTATAGATTCGTGGCATTTCATCCAAAACTTACCTTCAGAACATTAAACAAAATCTATCTATAAAATAGCAGGGTGTTCGACCTAATGAGAAAAGGCTGTCTTTGTAACATTGTTTATATATTGCTTCATTATTCATTTTTTATAGGTACCTTATTAAAATTGGAAAACAGAGGCAGAAAGACTATAAAAAAGCTTCATAACGATAGTTAGCATTTCATTTTTGTGTGCCAATTTCTTTAAAACACTGAAACACTAGAGAATACTGTTTGCCAAAACTGGCTACAACAAATCATTTTTATATCTAAAATTTCATCTCCCCTCTTTGCTTAAGGAATGAAACACTCAAAATATTTAGTGCAAAATAAGACAACCTATTATTCAGAGTTATGACTTTCTGAGGTCTAATCTTCATTGCACATCATATGACCAACAGGGCAGCTCCAGGAAATTGCATTAAGAAAATGAAGGATTGCAGTATAATATGGGTATCTGAAGAGTATGTTCCTTGCACACAGGTCTTTAAAGTCTAGCATCTACAGAGAGCTAATGGTCTGCGAGTAAATTAGTGCCATGAACATCTTTTACATCATATTACCCCAGGGAGACCTTAGACCTACTAACTTCAGCACATGAAAGATGTATTAAATGTATTCTGACCATTGACTGTCAGGTTTATACTTGTCAAAACTGCCTTAGACACCAAGAAATTATAGACAATGTTTTGATCCCGATGATGCTCATGCAGAAATTGCCTTTACTTAATCTTCTTGTCTTTGAGAAATACAACTCATAACAAGAGCATTCACTGTCATCACTGAGAGAAAGAAAAGTGGGTTTTGTCTTTTATGTGTGTACTAATTATTCAACATTTTTTCCACATAAGGATAAAAACTCTTTGCTGTCAGGGTATTGACTACCACATGCCAAGTACTTTATCATAGGTTTATTCCTTTTTCTGGTCTGTGCTCTATTTTCCAGTGTGTGGTAACTTGTGAAAAGTTACTGAGATTTTCCATTAGATTTTCTGGTAAAAATAATTTTATAGTATATGAATTGTATCTTCTGTTTCTGAACCATCCACTTCTCAGCTAGTGGGAAAGTAAATGGTAATGCATGACCGGGAGAACAAAATAAGAGAAGGCTATGCGGAGTGAAGAAAGTGAGAGAAAGGAAACAGGTAGCAAATTGTCAGGAGAGAAAGAGTAACATCAGGTTTCTTTTATTATGAGCAAGCAATGGGAAGCAACACACGTGCATGCAGTAGAAAAGCTAAACACATTTAAATGTAATTTTATAAGGTTGAGCACTAAACCGCCACTGAAAGTGAAGTATTCTGTAATGAAATGTATGCCTTTTATCTCCTTTGCATCATGTTGAGAAAAAGCAAAAAACAAACCAACCAACCCCCCATCTACAGCAGTGTGAATACTACAAAATGCCTTACGGAGACGGTAGCTGTGAGCACAGCACACTCAATCTGTCTGAGAAACCTGGGCTTGAAAGTTACCCCAGGTTTCAGTCTCACCCTGCATGTCACAATCGGGAGGATCACAGCGGTGATGCCTCAGCTGGTGGGCGATGGCAGATGCCGTGCGGCGCACGGCTTACACACAGCCCTTCGGGAATGAGTGCTGAGACCTTGGTGCTCAGGCTTACACACAGCCCTTCGGGAATGAGTGCTGAGACCTTGGTGCTCAGCCTCACTCTGCGTCTCTGCAGTACAGTGACAGCTTATGAGAGCTGATGGAGGTGAGACTCCAGAGAGAAAAAAAAATGGCCACTTGCAACAAGAAGAGAAGTAGAAGGATCTGATTTCTGAAAGGAATGGGGAAAGCTAACTGGAAGCATCTCTGACTTGAAGTCACCAAAAGTACCTCCTTTTTTAGGGTCAAATGGGATAGGCTTAAACCACACCTGAAAACCCCCTTGCAGAAATGCACCTGCTTCCTCTGGGTAAAGTAAACACAAGTGCATTGCCTGATCCAAATATCTGGTTACTGCTTTGGGTTACCAGAGCTTTTGCCTTACTGAGTAAGTTCAGAAAGAAATACTGCTACCTTGATGGATCCCAGCTTACCGCTGATATTCAGGGACTGTATCCTGGGATTGTTCATTGTCTCTTCACTGCAGCTGCCAATACAGTCATTAAGTAACAACAGTTGCAGCTGCAGAGGTGCATAAATGTAGAACATAGACCAATGAAAACAGGACAAAGACAACCTTCCACTTATTTTACAGGCCATCAGAAACTCCTAGGTTAGTAATCAGAGTGAACTTAACTTGAGAACTCAGATGCCAAATCTGTAGCTTGATCCCTATCCCAAGAGTAATTTTTCTATTTATGAAACCACCCAGCATGCTAGAAATATTGATAAAAGATTGAGACTCAAATGTTCTTTATGATGGTACCAAGATAACAGCCCTGCAGTTCATTACTCTTTTAGGAAATAGCTTGTTCCACAGAAAAATTGTGGAAAGGTGTCAATTAATATTCATCAAGACATCAGTCTTCCTCCATTCTCTCTTTAAAGCTGGAACACCAACCACGAAGTCTCTATGTTACCTTGCCAAAAGCAAAAAATCTTGTCTTTTCTTCTATTTCCTAGCGTATAAAATGCTATTCATATACAAAACACTTTCTCTGAACTCTGTCATCTTTAAAAATGAAAAATTTATATGACTTTGTATAACTTTATCTGGTGATAGCTAGGTTCATACTGTTGATCAAATTTGGTAAGAAAAAAACGCAGCCCTAACTAAAATAGTTAAGCCAACATAATAAATATGTTTAGACAAAATGCCTAAATGCTTTCTGAACAGGGTATTACAGTCTTTTTATTTAATAGTTACGGATCATTTTGTATCTGTGACGTGTTTAACAAATACCATCCTTCAGGTGTCCCAGTGCAGCTGGTTGTCCAAGTGAATAATAAAGCAAAGAAATTCACATATGACTTGCTTAATTTTACCAAGATGAGCAGAATGAACCTGGCAGAGTGGAAACTATATGCTTAAACTCAAATAATTTAAGGCTTCAGCTACACACATTTTGCAGCCTTTTACTAAAAGGAAGTAAGAAAAACCAAACAAAAAAAATCATAGAGGAGTTTTCTTCTTCAGCCCCTTTTATACACTTCCACCCACTAAGACCACTCTCACTAAGTAGTTTAAAAGCACTGGCTGTGGAAGTAAAATAATTCTGCAGCTTTGCTTACCTAGTATTGTCTTAGAAAGCATGAAGCAGAGGTAGTCAGAATCCTCGCCAAGAAAATTGCTGTGAAAGAAAATTTCCCTTATTTTTTCAGAGCCTCATCCAAAGCCAAAGAAAAGGAAAACAGGTGAGGATGGAAGTGATAAATGAAGGTTCCCTTATTCCAGCCATGCTTCCCTGCCAATGCCACTGGGTGCAATGGTCCCGGGTACTGCTATGACAGAGTACAGGAGCTACAAGAGGAATATAAGAAAAAGGAACTGTACCAAAGAGCAAGGAACAGCTAAGCAATCCATTTCTCCACCTCACAGCTCCACACTCTGCTAGTTCATGTGCTTTTGGGATGCTGCTTCAGCTATTACAGTGCCACTGAATTTAAAAAAAAAAAAAAAAAAAAAAAAGAGATAAAAAGAACAGGTGCCGATCTTCCTTCTTTTCTGTGAGGAAACATGACACAGCAGAGTCTCATATTAAATCCTTTATCCT
Organism: Pelecanus crispus; assembly: GCF_030463565.1. Classification (NCBI taxonomy): domain Eukaryota; kingdom Metazoa; phylum Chordata; class Aves; order Pelecaniformes; family Pelecanidae; genus Pelecanus; species Pelecanus crispus. Next base: position 7,468,958 of record NC_134651.1, on the reverse strand, counting down.
CATGCTAAGGTCTTCTGACATTTTAAATATCAGCCATAATGATTAACATCTCTCCTTAAAGCCAGAAGCTAAAATCCGCCAGTCTGCCACACACAGTGACACCTTTAAACACTCACACACTTCAGCAGTTACTAATTTTCCAATCCAGTACCTGGATATGACATTTTGACAAGTTTGCAAAGGATTTGCTAAACTACTTATTACTTCAACATATAAAAAGTATGCTTTTTTGCAATACCTTTCAAAAATAACTTCGGAATACATTTTATATGTGATTTTCTAAAGTAGCTTTCCCATTGCTCTGCTTTCATGTGCCAAAAGAGCCTAATGGTACTTGCAGCATTCAGGCAATTTAGAGCATCTAATTACTTCAGCGTTATTTTGAGTAAAAGCAAACTATTTTCTATCCAAGTTCTCTTAAGCAATACAGTCATTAGGCAAATGGGTGAATCAAGAATTTGCAATGACATTTGCAGTGATTTAAAGTAGATACCACTGGAGCTATCCAATGCTTCGTGCAAAACAGGAATATGGCCTCAAGCTGCTTTGTATTTGATAGATGTCTCCATCACAAACACCACCATGAAAAAAGCAATGCTGTGGGTGTTTTAATAAAAAGGTAAAGACACAATAATGGAAAAAATCCTTGGAGGTGAATGTAGTCAGGGATAGAATGAAGGCTGCGTGAGGAAGCTGCCACTGCTTTTTTGCATGCAGGTTCATAAGGAAAGCGAGAAGCTCAGTCCAACATTATTGGCAACTACTAAAGTAGTTACAGAAAACAGATTCTAATCCGATTAACTCAGAGCTCCTGTATGGCGTTTATATTATTCTTGCTCCCTGAAGTTCTCCTAGGTCAAGTGATTGTTTTCCCATTATCAGAATAACAATAGATTATTCTATGGATCTGATACATTCCTCTGAAGAATCTAAGAAGCTTTTCATTATCTTGAAGGTAAACTGGGTCATGTGTTAGCTCCGGTACAAACTACAGGCTGATTTAATAAGACAACAATGGAAAACTAGAATCACTCACAGTGGGATAGCGTTCAGCATGTATTGTTAGCTAAAATGTTGGCAGTATAATTATTATGCCACACTAAGGTAGACTCAACACTGCACAAACATCACATTTCCCCAGCAGATTTTACAAAGTATTTGAACTTGCAAAGAGGTAGGAGAAATAGAGATTAGAAATGACCTTCCAAAAGTCATCAAGTCGATCAAAAGCACTGGGAAACGGGAATGGTACTCAGATTTAAGCTCAACCCAGAGGCCCACTTATTGACTCAGCATCCTTATTTGAACCACAGGTCTGGTCCGCATGTATTACTGTTCACCTGGCAACAATACAATGGTCCACAGGTGAAATGTTGTCTCAGATGCATTCAAATGCATCTTCAATCACTCCAAAGTGATCCCAGAAGAATTCAGCCCTTACATTTTTAGGGAGGGAGCATCATTCTAGTCCAGCTCCACATGGCTCTCCCCTTCACCTAGGAGTCATAGTTTATGCTTTTTGGAATACAACAGTATTCCTCATGAATGCCAGAAATCAAAGATGACACATATTACAAGCTTTCTTCCCTGGAAAAAGAAAAACAGTCCTCATACGATGGGTAGGTCTTGGAAAACTGGTTGTAATGAAAAGATGCTGATCACAGAGGATGTTTTTAGCTGATATATGGCCTACTGTTTTGAACTTTATGAAAAGATGTTCATTGATATATGCCAGTATATGATTTATATAAATTAGCTGTTATCAATGATGTCTTTTGAATTATAGATCTTTTTAGTTCAAGAAATGGATCAAGCTGGGGTGTGGGGGTAGGAGTTTGGAGCCAGGTCCCGCTTTCTGTCAACACTCAGAATGTGTGCAAGAGCAGGATCTGAACTGGCATCAGATGTATTATTGTGAGGTTGGTTTCTTCTCAAATGTGTACAAAACACATTCAACTATTACAGTTCACATCTGCAATTCAAGATTCTAAAGAAATTTAAAAGTTTCCTCCTCTCTCTTCCTGCCTGTCAAACAAATGAGTCCGGTTATTCCAGTAAAATATACCACTATGTTAAATGAGATAAATGTGATAATCATGATATAAAGTGCAAGGCATATAAAAATTGCATTATGATTTTGGAAATAATGCATTTATAAATTATATAGTGACAATTCTGTTTCATAGTTTACTTTTTACACAGGCTTTTAATTTTTTTTTTTTTTTAAACAATACGTCACATTTTTTAAACTGCATTTTTCCTTTATGGCGTTTAGCTTGTTTCAATGCACCGCAGAGGGATGGCAGGCTTAGCCCTTACAGTATCTATGAAGCAGCTACACAATCAAGAGGGAAAGGCCTTAGATTTTGAAAATACAAACATATCATTATAGAATTATTTTTATGACACGACTGATCTATTAATCACGTCCCCAGCAGTAGTAGACACAGACGATCCAAATGTCATTAAATGGAAGTGTCCCATCCTAATCCTGATGCAAGTTGTTTACAAAAGAAATAATCCACGTAGTGCCAAGGAAGTTACTTGGTCTGTGCCTGCACTCATTCACTTTGTGTCTTGGCATTTTTAATAGAAGTTTATTGATTTTTGTACAGTTAGGAGATCAGACATATATGAGCTTTTATAATACACAGTACAATTATTTTGAAAAGGATCCAGAAGAAGAAGTCTTCTAGAAGACTTCAAGGATTGCAAGGAACAAGTAAAATAAGAGAGATAGGTCTAAATGCGCTCACCGTTAGCAAGAAAAGGAGATTGTTGTTTTATTTGTTTTAAACCAATTCCAGCACCATTTTCACGACAGGCTCAAATTGTGTAACTCTCAGTAATGCTCCCGGGTGCCATCTGGTGTTTTATTTTTACATTGCAATTCGTGCTAGGGGAATAGTCTCTGCAGATACATTTTGTCGTTGTATTCAGCTAAATGCGGGGGGGAAAAAAAAAATCACACAACAGTTGTAAACTGTTGCTTTAGTCTACGCAAAATGAAACTTGGAGTCTTTCCAGTACCGATTCTTGGACATTGCAAATACATGTAACAGTACATGCCGTACCTTCTGTAATATAAAAAAAATTACAGACGACCTTATTCATTTTGGGCCAACATTTAACTCTGTCCTATCTGAATCTTTTTAAATATAACTTAAAAGACAAATAAAGAGTCTGATATCCTTAAACGTAATTCCAGTCCCCGACATTCTCCTGCTGTACTGCAAATAAGGCTTTTCGTTTTTCTTTTGTTCATTTAAGGCTTTGCTGTGTAGCTTGAAGGCCAAGCTACACATAGGGTTTGGCAGGCACATTATAATGCTCCAGCACCCAGACAGAACAGAAGTGATTTCACTTTTCCCCTATATAAACAGATAAATGCTTCTGTATTTCTGTACTTTCCTTTTAAAGTGAAATTGTTCTAAAAATAAAGGTCAGACGTGTCAGGTAGAAGTCTATATAGACAGACAGCCTTAGGCCTGATATTCCTGTTTCCTTTTACACTGAAGTCAATGGGAATTTTGTGCATTTAAAGACGACAAAATTGGGCCTTTTATTATGGCCATATTATAAGCTTCTTTCTCAGCCTGCTGAATAAGTTACTCAATGGAATAGTTCCATTGACTGTAATGAAGCTATTCCAATACAGTGCTAAAAGAGCAGCCGAATCAACCTGAAATGTCTCCGAAGGATCCTGATTGCCACACAGGAGGGGACTGAGATACGGAAGAAAAAATTCTCCCAGTTTCATATCGCTGCTTTCTCTATGTCACTGCTTTGAGGGCAGAACAAATGAAAGGTTCAGTGCTGGGTCCCACAGCTCAAGAAACACAGGGATCCTGCGACGGATCAGCTGCTGAAATAGGAACATCTTGCACCTTGGCAGACACTGCAGGATATCCGGGACGTTTGCAGAGACTGGTAGAGTACACGGGACATCAGGGAGATCTATGTCCTTCTGGAGAGCAGCCAAGGGTAGGCAGAACAGCCCAAATCTCCAGGGGGTGACAGTAGGTACCCCAAGCATCCATTCTATTTCCCTAATGAGCACGCATGTGCAATTCTCATACTGTATAGCACACACAATAATAGGCCATTAAATAGGCACAGATTTACACCCTAGAGTAAGTAACATCCAACAGTTTGTGTATGCATATATATTTTTCCCAGCTAATACCATCCTGATCTTTGTTTTGTTTGTGAATGTGTATGTGATTTATCACAATCTGGCCTCAGGATCACAGAAAATTTGTATCTTAAGGGAAAAAAGAAAAAACTAAACTGTTCTGTGACAGATGATAACCAAAGCATGGACAAGGGAAATGATTGCTGGGTACACTATATTTAAATCCCAAGGGCAGAAAGAAAGTGCAAGACCTCACTCGGCTACTGACACACAATAATTTCTAATTATCAGAAACTGCTCATATATGATTAGCACAGACCTACCAAATGATCATATGTTTATACCATTAATTTTGGTTTGGTTTTTCTCCCAAAGTGTCTGCATAGGAATTATATATTCACATTGCTTTGCAGGTAAACATCTCTTCATGAAAAAGTAAGTGGACAAGCAGAACTCCCTTGATGGTACAGTCTCCTGTTTTCTGACTTGCTCAGTTATATAAATACTGTGAATCACTGGGACACAATCTCTTCTTAATAGAAACTCATTAAAATGAAAGGGAAGTTTAATAATGTATATTATCAACACTAAGAAACTTGATTATCCGTGAAGTAAAGAAAAGGATGCAGCGGTGGATAAGTGTTCAAAATAAACCTTGTTTTGAAATCTAGCTGGAATATGGTCTTACCTATAACTGTACCTACTTTTGAAACACATGACATTTTCAAGGAAAAAAAATGGATGGAAATGGAAGGCAAGTATAATTTGTAAATAATATATTCCCATTGCGCTAATGCATAAGAGTGACTGTCGCCACTCACAGACCATTCCGAGAGCTTATACAGGTCAATATAAAACACAGCTTATGTGACTGATCATGGGAGTAGTGAAAGCAGGGACAATAGCTAGATTACAGTATTTCACCACACTGGGGGGGTCACAGCAACAACACCTAGAACTCTTCCACATAGTAAACCTAGCGAGATTATTTTTAGGTCCGTACCGTTTAAACTATCTGTTTTGCTTTGCAACACTTTGCAAATTCCCACTTGTATGCCTAAATACTGATACAGCTCCCTCTCTAGCAGAAGCTGAGCAAGCAAGGAAAAGTCCATTTCACCAAGTATGTCACAACTCTGATCGGTTTCCTTGGCTGGGGAGAGAGAAATCTCCCGTTTCCTGGAATTCCTTTCCTTTGTTTTGCCAAGCTTCTGACTTAAATACCTCTCTCTCTCTCATGAAGTTTGTGCCATCTACCCAAATGGCTACCACCCTGCTTTCAGCGTACGTCCTCCCAGGTCAGGTCCCAAAGCAATATCTTTCTAATACTCCAGTAATTCCATTTGCCGAGCTTTATGGGTTTAAAAGCAATGCTATTCCTGCAGAGAGTTACCCCAACTATTTCCTACAGCGCAGGAACTGTAAGGTCACGAAGCAACTGAGCCTACCCTTGTTTCATAAGCAGCTTCCTTCAACAGCTGTAATATCTGGGACGAGTGTTCGGAGAGTGTAATTTGGCCTCACTGAGTGATTCATTGTATACTGGAAAACTGCTCAGCATTCTTCTGGATGTCTTTGCCGCGCAGACAGGACAAAGCCCCATTTAGCTGGAAGCCCGGCATAGTGGCTCATTATTCACCTGCCACGGCAGTCACAATATTGTGAGGGCTTCTAGACAATGGTTAAAATTTCTACCTACTTTTTATAGGAACACACTCCATTTTCTACCTTTGTATCCCGAGGAACAGAAGCTGCATACAGACAGGCTGAGGGTAGGGAAATGGGAGTCCTTTTTTTCTGTAATAAAAGAAAAATAAATTGCCACAGAGCTCCACGAACTGCCACGGGATGCTCAAGGCTCTATGATCGCGCCTCAGCATCAATAATATGTGCTTCAGAGGGAGAGAGAGAAGGAGGGAGAGGAGGAGAGAGAGGAAGAGGTGCAGAGGAGGAGGTAGAGAAGAGATGGAAGCAAGCTGCTGAGCCATCTCTAACCTGTCATCTAGCCCGTGCCCGGTGCTCCTGTAGCTCTCCACCAGCCCCGGCGAGCTCGGCATCCCCGTGCTGACGCCGGCCACAGCCACGCAGGGCGGGGAGGTCCCTCCACGGAGACCCCCCAGCCTTTTCAGTCCAACCGCTCACAGGGGCGGCCGCAGCTGCCCTTTCCGTGCTGAAGAAAGTGCCCTGAAAGCCAGCCTTTGCAGGAAAATTAACCCAGATCTGTAAATCTGTTTCTTACATCCAGTGCCGTAGCTTTTGCTGTTTGATTTTGGGATAAATACATTTTAAATGCCGCGCTGAAGTAAACACGCTCGCTCCAAAAGCGCTACGTTTAACAGCTGGGTTTTTCCCGAAGTATATTTTTTTCTCTGAGCAGTAATAATTCAATAAGCTAAGAGGTGGCTTTAACAGTTTTCCTCTCAAATATGTGTCCTGTAATACACTGCTGCACAGGGATACCCTCAGAGCTCCTGTGAAGGCTTTTAGCGGAGAAAGATTTCTACCTCAGCAGGGAAGTAAACAGTATCAGCAGGCTCTACAGCAATACCCTAAATGGCACCTGCTTTTAATTTCTACATAGTCCTTATAGCGCTTTTTGTCTTTGTTTTGGTTGCCACCTCCTCTTTCGTCAAACTCATCGCTGCCGCATTTCCAGAAGGCGCATATTACACCGCAGCATATATTCTAGTTACATTCACTTACCGCACGTCTGCGCTGGAAAAATCATAAAAAGGTATTTGGGAAACAAATGCTTCCAAAAACTGTGCTGCATCCCTGTGGAGATTGCCACCTACTTCCTATTAAGCCAAAGCATGCCTTACGTTTTAAGGGCTTTTAACCTCCTTTCTCCCCTTGTACAGTTCCGTACTTGAAATCACGCTGCTGGTTCTGCTGCCGTGGGATGTGCTTTTTGCTGGGGGGAAGGGAAGAAAGGGAGCGAGAGGAGGAAAGGATGGAGATTTTACAGCCAAAGGGCGATGCGTGTCTAACATAACCTGCAATATGAGCAACTATTTCTCTGGCTGAGGTGAGAGAGAAGTATTCACTGCAATAAACTTGCCCGCGCAGGGACTCAGGCAGTCACGCCGAGGAGATACCCGCTGCCTCCCCATACCGGGGGGGTTCCCCACTCCGGGCCACAGACTCATGAAAATGTAACGACCCGCTTCGAAATCCCCCAGGGAAAAGTGTATGCGCCTTTCCTTCTGCGTAGTCCCAAAAAGCTGGATGAAACCTGAGGGCCATCAAGGGTCCAGGAAAAGTGCGGGCTGTACCCCTGCAGCGACAGCTTATCACCGTCACACTAATGCTCACGTGTATTTGTTTGTAGATCACAAACCTCACCACGTTTCAGGTCATTCTTTAAGCCTTTTGAAGCCAAAGGCTACATGAAAATTTCAGCTAATGTATTTCTAAGCTTTGCGATTGCTGAAAACGCCTTGAAAAGGTGAAGGCAAAAATTTAGGAAAAATAAGGCAAATTAAAGTAGCTCAAGGTTTTTTCTTCCGTAATCTCAAATAGGGGGTGAGGTGAGTGCAGCAAGTCATTTCCAACTTTCTATTCTTATAGTGGAGGAAAAAATAAATTTATTAGTATATTTTGCTTTAATTAATAAGAACGACACCTACATAACTCTACTTTCATCCTGATTTATAATTAACATCACAGTAAACCCCCACAAGCATTAAAATAATACATGTATTATGCTCTTTGGCATGTTTATTTCACATGAACACCAATATATGCATTAGCTATGATGCTAATTAGAACTTGCACTGCTGTACTGTCTGATACTTTGAAGCTTTAAACCAGACTAATGCTTAATTGTGGAAGATCAAGTAGATAATTCTTATTGTGGTTTTCTTAATCCAATGTTAATATAATCTGTAAGGAAATGTAACTACCTCTCCCTCCAGTATGCCACCCCAGAATTTAAGTGAACACGCAGTACTATTCAGGCAACAACTAACACAGGAGAATGATAATTTTTTTTTGAAAGAAACAGTCTGAATGTTATCTTTGGATTATGAATAATGCAAATAAGCATGCTTAAAAAGTGAATTTTCTGCTGTGGGAAACATGATAGGATCCTACAGAATATTACTATAAAAATCTACGGAATTTAATAGTGCGCTATGTCACTTTAAAGGCTTCTTAAAAAAAAATCCTTCTTGCTCTACTGCAGCAGATATCTTTTCTGTGCTAATCACATAAACTCTCAAGTAAATCCCTTTGATTTCAAAGAGATGAAGATTTCACCCTCTTTTTTGTGGTAGTTTACGGGAGTTTTTCTGAAAGCCACCATAAAGAAACATTTCCTAATTTCCATATGAACATGCATTTTCCTGTTCCTTCTCAGAAACGCCTCCTGTTAGCTTTTCCACATGATTTATCAGATTTATAGGACCTGTGGGGACTCTTTGTCTGTATTAATCTCAAGAAACTGTATTAAAATAACATTAAGGTTGCTGAGCCAAAGACTGGGAGGTTAGGAAACACCAGAATTACGTTAAACTAATCTAATTTGGCTTCTTATGCAAATGCCTTATGAAAGGCTCAACAGTCTACAATTACATGCTCACATCTACCCCACGCCTGCTTTGGAGCAAGGGGGAATGTAGGTCCTCCATCAAACAGCTGCAACAACTTCCTTTGCAAGACAGAATAGTGCACTTCTACCTTCTCTTGGCAAAGAGCTGCAAGGTCTTCACCGAGCTTTTCCCACAAAATTCAGCCCAAAGCGGATACCAGCATGGATGACTTTAATTGTGCTAACTTAAATTAAGAAAAAATGAGAAAAACAAGCAAATGGGTAAAGCAGCTCTATCTGTAGGAATACCTACCATCAGTACCTGTAATAAATCTGGGGAGAAACCATATGCCATGAGAGGAAGGCAAAGAGGAGCCACGGACACTACGTGGCACCGGCTGGCATCCATGGCCCAGCCACAGCAGGATATGGTGTTTGTGAATCTGCCATGGGTGAAAACTACTTCACAAAGCAACCTGGGATTAAAGGTGTTGCTTTTTTAAAAAAATTAAAAATAAAAATACAGCTGTACGGCATCAACAGAGTATGTTCCATGACTGTTGTGTATCATGAATTATTAACTGGCTTGGAAGTGTAAATATTTATGGTTCTTGTTCAAAGAAGGAGGCTGCCTTCCACTCTAGTCTTTAACTTTACATTACAGTTTGCTGCTACCTACACTGAAGCTTCAGTCAGATTTTCCACTTTAAATGACAACTTTTTTTTGCAGTATTTCTGCCATAACGTTCACAGTGATTTATGACCGCAAGTTTCATTCTAAAAAGAAATACAAAGAGGCAGAGTCAGTTTAAAAATGACCTGCAAAGGCGAAAAAAGGAAACAAATATGGTGTGACCTTTTTTTCCTCTCTTATATATGAAAAAAAGTTTGCTTTGGTTTTCAAAAGAGTTTCAAAATACACAAGCTCCTCTTGTTTTTCACATTAGAAATGTGGGCCAGGAAAAACCCACAGAAGCCAGGAAAATGAGAAATTTTATCAACTCAAAGGTAGTCAGAGAGTTGAGTTTAATTTCTGAAAGGGAGAATACTAAAACGACAAATTATTTTAGGCACCTAAAGTCCTATTCTTTTACTCAGAGGTAGGACCCCAGTGTAGATAACTGAGATATTTTTTCCTGACCCCTTAAAAGCAAAGCTCTGGGATTAGCTAAATCAAATATTCCACTCTGCCCAAGATAAGCAAAAATAAATGTAAGAAGATTAAATTTCCAAACCTTTCAATGGTTTTTACACACTAAGAAAATCATTGTCCATTTTTCCTCTTTTTTCCAAAACATGTGTAATTACTTTTTAAGATTTATATTAGGCACTTCAGCCAACATACCTCCAATTACCATCATAAAACTACTAAAAGACACATGTATACTAATATATAAATCTAAATAAATAAATAAATACAGAATGCATTTGTGTCGATACAAAATCCCCACCAGTAGTAAAACACCACTACAGCTGGTGGGGAAATTCTGCCTTCCCCTTCCCTGCAATTGCTATGCAGAAGTGAACATTTTTGCTTCCCCTGAAAAATCTAGTGTACCATAAACTATGGTCCAGAGCAGTACAGAGGATGTGGACAAGAAGACTAATACAACATGGCACAAGCAGTTCTGAAGGCTGGATAGTAATCCTCGATGTTGCATTGCTATTAATTTTTTATAATAATACAGGATTAAATAGGGTTTTTATTTTTTTTTTCTTTTTTTAAGAACTTTGCACATCTTTATTCCTAAACCTATCCATGATGTATAAAGTAGCAAGGACTTTTCAAATCTAATTATTATGTTTTTCTGACTTTCCTACTTTATGCATTTCTGTCAGTCTGAGGAATGAAAATGAAGAAATCAGTTCCCTTTGATTTCAGTTGGGTCCAAGTTAATTTTCATCTCAGACAACCCTGCGCTATTGCATGACAGAGTATCTGAAATACAGAAATCTAAAGAATTGTGGTTTAATAAATATTAATAGGATTGAAAATCCATAAAATGTACTCTAAGGTTTTATATTTATATTACTTTGATTTACAAAACCTAAAAATTCATCTTAATTTCATCTAGCAATGGTGCTTTAAAATACAACATGTATCTTCTGTATCACCATTTTACCAATGATTTCAACTACTACAAGGGTAATTCCCAAGCACAAAGTAATCAGTAGGTTACTACAAGTCTGGCTTATAATTGTTTAATCTGAATACCATTTCGTTAAAAAATACATAACAGAGTTTCTTTCTTCCTGCTTAAAAAAAAAAAAGGGAGAGAAAGAAAATCTACATCTGCCTCCCGCAACTGTTAGGTACCAGAGTTTTGAGCTGCTATACTGCACTTGGAACAGAATTTTACCACTATAGGCACTGCCATATGCACAAAGACACAGATGTATCCAAGAACGCAGAGTCATATCAGCAACATATTCAATTTAAACATTGCATGCAATTTTAATTGTGGAAACCAATAAAACAAAAGTGGAAAATGCCTGAAAGATAGTATCTTTTTTTTACCTTTTTTCTTTTTTTTTTGAGAAAACTTAAGTTTTTTAATCAATGAGAGTGAGTGTTCTTTCACTATTCACAAGAGAGGAGGGCAAGATCACATCAGAATCTGGATTACATCAGACTGGCAGCAAGCTAAGGTCAATTAGGGATCAGATTTTTGCTAATTCAGGTCTCTGTTTTATTGCCGAGAGGAATTACTCTGATTCACTAAAAGAGAGCAAAACAATAAAGCAGTTCAACCCTGCCTACCACAGACCATAAAACGAGTATGGATATTGAAAAGCCATGCTCATAGAAACACTGGCATTAATGCAGTTGTCACTGTATTCCACACAATCTAAACCTCCTTTAAATTTTTTCTGGGCCATTAAGATAACATAGAAAACTTAAAATAAGTACAATAATTTTGTCGCATCTGCTGCCAGAACAAATGACATGATGACTCCAAGAAAGACATAAAAGTCATTTTAATTATCTCTTCTTTGAAGGAAGCATTGGCTCAAGCCAGACAGTCGGGATCCAAATCTGAATTTTTGCAAAGCTCAAGGTGAGCCCAGATGTGTTGTTAAGGGCCTCTCTACTTTCAGTAAAGTCAGTTATCAGGGACATCAGCTCTTCCTATAAAACCGCTAAGCACTTAACATCTGCTTGACCAGTCAGCATTTTGGGCGTGTTGCTGGATCTGTGAAGTCTCGCACCAAAAGCAGCTAACAAATAATAAGCACTTGCTCTGTGAACAGCATTTCACCGGTGCCAGGTGCAAACCCAGAAGATCAAAAGGGGGTGCGGGCAGCGTTCACGCTCAGCGAACCACTGCACTTTTCCCACTTTTGTGAAGGGAAAGCATACGTGCGCTACAGTTTGTTCTGTGGCTTCAGTGCGTTTAATGCTACGGTTCAGACGTGAATCTAATTTTTGTAGGATTGTTTCCTAATTTTTTCAGCGTCGCACAAATGCCTTTCTATATGCAAATATAAAGCTGTACAGGTGACACCCAAAAAAATGTAATTGAAGCTGGTGCTTTCGTAAAAGCAATTAGCAATCGCTCAAGTCGCAACAGATGACAGCCTCAAGAGGATTGCTGCCCTGGCAGGGAAGTAACTGCAACTTACATTACAGGCAAATGTTCTGCTCTTTAATGCTATTTTGTTGTAACAGGCAGGTACAAGGTTGCTGATTATGTATTCATTCCTGTGTGTAGATTTGGCTGATCTGTTTGTCCACAGACTGAGACACATACACTCCACTCCTGTATCTTAAAATATTCCCTCTTAAAGTTAGTGAAAAGCAAGTAAATAGGCAAATAAATGCAACCGCAAGTAGAGAAGGCCAACAGCAATGTCCTTTTAGGTCAGGGTGAAATCACACGACCATACAAATATTCGCCTTGCTCAGAATTCATACGGTGATTACAACTATGCCTATTTTACAATAACATTGTAACTAGACTTACAGACATTTTACAATCACTTTAAACTGCCAAAGCAACATCCAGGGGCTTTATGGTCCCTAGGAGTCACCCATCCAGTTTCAGCAAACTATGGGACAAATCCTGTTGCTACAACAGTAAATGACAATGCCGCCACCAGGCAAGTCTTTAAATGAATGACTCCCTGGAACTGTCCCTGCACAAACCCCATGGTCCACATCCGCTCTCCTTAGGAGGATGCTTCAGTGAGGGCCTTAAAGACGTGCAGATCGAGTCTCTGAATATGCTCTGCAGCTCTTCAGTACAATGAGCAGCATCTGATCAGAAAAGAAGTGATGCCCAAGTAACACGGTCAAAAGTGATTCGGAGCATCGCTTTGCACTGAGGAGAACAAGGTGAGATGGCATTGCACCCAGGCACATTGTTTTTTCTAGGCAACAACTTGTATTGTCTTAACGTGTATTTTTTTATGCTCTGGCTGATTACTCTAGCATAGATTCTGCCATTTAATATTCCATTATTTCAAGCGATCTCCACAGCAGCAGTTGTACCACATGGGACACTACCATACAATGTACACTGCCACACAATGCGTAATATTATAACAAAGTCGCTGCCAAATAATGTCAGCATCTGTGGATTTCTGTAAGCAAAGTCTAGCCTATTCCCCTCTGGTTACTCTGCGTTGTTTATAAACACTTTTACTCTTTGTGCTCATCCTTTCATGCATCTAAAAATAAAATCGTGCTAGGAAAAAAAAGGAGAAAATTATAATGGTTCTACATGAGGTTGGGGACTGAGTTCGAAAACCAGCTTCAGCGCGCATCTGATGCAGCACTTTGCCATCACACCGCTGCCGCTGGGAAAGACAGAAATACGGCGGCTGCCTTCACCGGCCCAAAGCAAGCCCTGTGCTAGGGGCTGAATGTGTCGTTAATTCCTCTGAAGGGGCCATTTCCCATCGTTTCATATGACTTTTGGAAAGCGTCGCTAATGGGCACCCGCATGAACTGGCCATGGTGGCGGGAGAGACCTGTTTGATCATGTCGGTCTCCATTTGAAACACGCACTTGCCTCTGCCACCCATTGAGTTAAATGATTATATTCAGGAGCTGAAAGAGCACCACTAAGACGCCGAGTGGTAAACACACAAATCAGGTCAATTCTTTTGCTTTTCTTGTAATCCCTGTATGTTATTTGTTACCGGCTTTTACTGCTGCTTCTTTCTCCTCTTCAGGCACTCTGTGCACGCATCAAAGCACTCTTGCTCTCCTTCACACCATGTATTATGGCAATCCCTTCTTATCAAAACTCCTGTATTCTGCACTACTTTACTACATCCACTGGCTTTATATCTTCACCTCTGTTGTCTTTTCTTCACTGTAAATTCTCTAGAGCAGGGAACTTGTTTTCTCCAAGTTTGTACTAAAGCCTGTAAATTTACAGCACTCTAGGAATGTTTGATAACAGCACGTAAATAATTAATAAAAGCTGCAGCAACTCTTTCTTTTTCCCTATTTGGAGGCTGTAAGGCAGCAAGACAAGTGGGAGGCAGAAAATATTTCATGGGCTAAGATAAGACGTGATTCTCACCCCTGTGGGGGGTAGCTGGCTGACAAATACTTGCACTTAGGAAACATCAGGATTAAGTTGTGCAGGAATTAAAGACAAGAAGCATTGCTTCAGCTACATGAACCATAAAAGCGGCCCAGAAGCATCATAAACAGCCTGGCCCAAAACAATAAACATGCGGTAGAAAGAATGGGATGTTTTAATTTCAGCTCCACAATGACATGCAGCCTCTTTCCCTCTCTGTGTGTGACTTTGCAAAAGTCCACTCTTTTGTCCCAGTTTTACCATCTTCAGTATAAAGAGGTAGCAAACGTTTCTAAAATGAAAAAAAAAGGAGGTAGAAACATGAAATAAAGACAAATCAGACTGAATAATGACTATGAGATCAGGAAACACAGAAAAGGTGCAGAATAAGGTAAAAGAGATTTGTTATTACAGGAGAGGCTGTGATACAAGATAGGTACAAAATAGAAAATAAGAATAGAGGAAAAAAAAGGACAAAGAAAGGGAAAAGATATTTACGTGTCTCGGGCACAATTTTCAAAATCTATAAAACATTCAAAGCCCCTGTATCTACCTCTAAGTTTATGTTTGTTCGTCTTTTAGATATGGAAATTTGGGCCTGGTCTTGTAAAACTTGATTTTAATTTCATGATTGACTTTTATGTGGCCAAGAATTTACCCATCGAGTGCAAACAGGTACAGGTGCTTTCCACTGGAGCACAAAGGAAAGTACTTTATGGATTTTTGTGCCTTCAAAATAATCAATAATACAATCCTGACGCTTATGTCGGTTTTGCCGCTAAATATCCTAGTTTATCAAGGCAATCAAGTACTTTGGCACCAAAGAATAGTAACTGCACTCAAAGAAATTTGAACCTGAAAAGTGCAGGGACAAAACCAGAAGCCATTATGTCTAGCACTGAATGTTTAATCAGGCAAAACATCATAAAAACACAGCAAAAAAGGGCAGTAAATTACTTGATTTTAGTGCAGTGAAGTCTTCAAAATTAGTTCTTTTTTAGAACAGAGACATAATGACTAGCTTCTGAATAGATATTGGCACAGCAGGGCACACAAAAGCCCTGATTAGCTGCTGTATGATGGAATCTTTAGTTAATATTTGTTCTATTTTGGTGTTGATTTCTGACCTTTCCTCTTTGACTTTAATTGGTCAAAATCCAACCCTTTCTGAATTTATTTAATACCACATAACTGTTTCTAAATTGCCAGAACGTCAGGTCACATGCTCCCATTAAAGAGGGGGGAAAAAGGCACTTTGCAGTTTTTTCTGTCACTTTTTCAACTTCAGCTAATTCTGAAGTAGCAAACAACATGCACGACAGTTGCAACATCGCTTGCAATGCAACAGTTCTTGAACTAGTTTTGGGGAAAGAAAGAAAAAAAAAAACCACCATGAACTACGTTATGTCAAGTCTGATTCAGATGTCCTTCACCTTCATTTAATAAACAGTAGCAACCGCAAACCTGTAGTTCTATGCCAGTGTTCTGTAAGAAAAGAATATGAAACAATCTGGCTCTAAATTTTAATATTAGACAAAGCCATCAGAAGCTTCTTTGTTAACTCTTAAACCAGTTAACTCTTAAACCAGTCTCTTGCAGTTTTTTCATGTCTTTGCATTTACAGTTAATAATATGGGAAAATATTTCACGGTATTTCAGAGCTCTAGCTGCTATTGTAATACTGTCTGAGAGCCTCCTCACTGATTGATTTACATCCACAACTCCTCTTCCAAGAGCTTCCTTCCCAAATTAAACATGCTAATGATTTTCTATGCAAAATTTAACAACCTAATAAGCTGAACAAGTCAAATGAAAATACGCTAATTGTTGCCTTTGATGTATACTATTCTGCCAATTCTCTCATGAAAACAGTGTATTAGCATTAGCTAGAGTACTTACTGAAATATACATTAATAAAGAAAAGCTCATATATGTATGTACACATGTTAAGAAAATGACACTGCAGGCTGCAGAACACACAACTTCAAGGCTTAGGAGTGACACAAATGGCTATTATACACTGGAAAACCATTTTTACAGGAACCCTGAAAATGAACTACTAAAGAATGAATCACAAACCTTTATCTGAATTAGCTAGCGTTAGTTCATACCACCGGGTTTATGCACTATAAGTAATCAAAGTAAGATTCCACAGTGAAATTAATAAATATGGAATGAGGTAAGAAAGATAATAAAAGGCTGATGAGAGAACAGAAGGCTTCCTGCGTAACCCCAGAGGTCTGAAATGAATTTCCCCAAGAAACTGCCCAATTTCCACGTGCGCGTATTTTTTCACCTAGAGTACAAGCAATAATGTGCTTTAGCCTATGACCAGCATCACAGAGAGAGTTTTACTGTAGAAATTGGTTTATTCTGTCCTCCAGCCCCGTTGTGAATGTGAGGCTCAGTGCCACTGCAGTCTCAACACATGCAAATAAAACAGCAGCAAACAAACAATAAGAGAGTATAAATATCCTCTAAAGAAACACAGTGACACAAGATTACTTTCTATTGCTTTGTCTTTAAGAGTTTGCTTATAATGATTTGATAATCTAATCTAATTGATCTCTCCAAGTACTTCTATGGCTCTAATCACTGTAGTATCTGATTAGTAGAACAGATCCATACTTTATCTCCAGATTTAATAACTAAATCTATATTTGAAATAGAGTCACACGAGTTCTCCAGAGGGAGAGGGACAGATGCTGCTTTGCCGGGGGAAGAGGGAGGGAATGGGAAAAGGCTAGCGAGGTCCAGAATGACTGGAAAGGGACATTTGGCTTTGTGTCAAATCATCCCTCTGCAACCAAGGTCCATTTAAACAGCACATTTCTGGGGTTACAGAATTAGAGGAGGAATGTGACATAACTAACGGGGGCAGAACCAAAAATGAGCTACTGTCTATGGCCCGCCCTCCTTCAAACTGTCTTCTTTGCAAGCATAAAGTAAATGTAATTATTATTATTGTTTCTTTGTTCTCTTCCAGGCTAGCACTTCATCAGCCTGAAAATCATGCCATTTCCTGGATGTGCTTCAATGGCTTCTTAACCTTTCTAGTTCCCGAGCGCCGATACGACGTCACGCTGCACTTAAAGATTTCAGCAGTGAAGAGGTTAACAGCCAAAACTGCTAATAACAACAGTATTCACTGAGCCACATAACCACTCACATAGAATTTCAATCCAAAGTCACTTAAAATTCAAAAGAAACCACTGTATTTCTTCAAGGAAGTGACAGTATTTAGAAGAATATTCATAATTCAAAACTACAGGACAAAATCTGACTTACTGCTGAGTTTATCTATTTTTAATCGAGCAATACGAAGGGCTAGCTTTTGCTCTGCCGTAGGTCAGACCTAGCTTGTGGCACGTCCTCTACCACGTGCCCAAGTACTGGACAAGGGGTGACAGCCAGACCACTTGCACAGTGCAAATGCCAAGCGTGGAAGGGGATACGGAGCCTTTCTGGTAAATCGTTTGTTTCTTCCTCTCTCGTTTGACTGCTGCATGTTTGTTGTGTTGATACTCAGCCAAACTAGCTTGTAGTTGAGTATGTCAAAGCTCTGGGCAGAAAAACGGCAACTAATATATGTTAGCAAACTGGAGAGAAAAGTAGTTTCTGCCACTTAAAACTGCCGGGCGGAATTGTGCACTGCCGCCTTCTTCGTTTTATTTTGCCTAAAGGCAAAGAGCCTTTTAATCCTATTTCTCTGCTTGGTTTGCACACTGCCTGCCAGCGTACACCTGCTTCAACGTGTGTGTCAGGAGCCGCCTTTGCTGTCAAATCCCCTTCCTGCTTCTTTCAGCTCATCTTCTGTCTCCCAGCTCACCTCTGCAAGCCAACGTCCCTCTCATGCCTAGCCACATCTTGGCAGCCATCTCTCAAAGACGTCAGGAACAGAAACAAAATCAGCCCGTCAAAAACACATGACTGTTTCACAGTTCAAGGGGCAATGTTCTCTTTCACATGTGAACGACACAGAATGTAATGCACACGGAAGGGACTGCGAGGGATTTCTGCTAACAGGCCCAGATTCAGGATGGGGGGGGCTTTTACTGTGACCTCTTCAGCAATCATCCGTGTCTCTATAAAACTCAAGCACCCATTTCCCATGATCTGGCATCAAAATGTGCTTTGGGGCAGGTAAAACCTTAAAGAATTGCAACTGCAACACTGCAAGAATTGCCAGTTAATCAAGGGTTTCATGGCACTTTAAAGAAAAAGACAATCGATGCATGTTTTGTTTCTTCCTTTATGGGAGACTTCATCTATGGAGACTTCATATAAAAGAGACTGCAGGTGCTTCAGCACTTAAGTATAGCAATTATTTTTTGTTTCAAGATTTATTGTTTCTAGCGAAAGTAATCCATTTGTCATTAACAAACGGCTCAGTTAATGACTGAAACTGTAGAAAACAAACTTAATTCTTTCCTGTTCTACATAGCGCAGTAGTTAAGTTAATTGATTCAAACGGAGGGGCACTTCGTCTGAGTTTAGCATCATAGAGAAACAGGGAAAGAACTAAGATTTTAAAATCTAAGTTTACAGCCTGGTGATTTCTTGTGAAATTTCACGAAATAAACCCGCCTCTACAACAGCTATATACAGTAATAATTCGTGGATATGAAGTGCTATATCGATCATTGGGCACTATCATTAACAAAAGCAGTCTTGGAGTAGGTAAACGTGTGAAGTCTTCCTTAATATCCGTTTGGCTCACATAACTGTCTTAGATCTGTCCTTCAGCAACTAAGTTCAGATTTAAAAAAAAAAAAATCTCCAAATTCTTTTTGGCACTTTAAAATAAAAACAAACACGTATGAATCAATATCAATTTTGCAATCAAGTAAGACAAATTGTACTAGCTTTCCTTTGAGCTTCCAAATCTGTTTATGGCTGTATATGTATACACATATACCTAGATAAATGCATGTTTCGTATTCCCTTACCACCGGGTCCACCTCGTTAAAACTATTGCTTTGGGAATGAGGATTCTGAGACTAAGTTCTCATTGGTTCAGCTAGATCCAGCTGGTGAATGGTACGTTCTGTTTGCCTGTTCACTACGTTAATACTAATATATTAAAGACTGGAAAGCAAAGAGTACTGTTGGCAGAAACTGAAAAATTCCCTGCCAGGGCACTGGAATGGAGCTTGACAATAACGGTGGAGCTCAACAACGGTGGAGCTCAGCCTCTGGTTAAAGGGCAGCGGGTCCTTAGAAAAGCACCACAACCATATGAGCAAATCAGTTCTTGTGTTGGCTGCCTCGGCAAGGAACCTTGACACACAAGATGGTAGGACCAGGAAGCTCTTCTCCAGGCCATGGATAGATGGTCTTTCTGCAGCTCGGGGTACAGTAAGACATTACTGCTACCTCCAGGATCTCCTGTCTCTCGGAGCTTTGTCTCCATCCTTTTGTGGGACATGAAAATCCTACATTAGAGTAGATCCTGCAAACCCTCCTTAATCAGGCTTGAGCAAAAATGAGCTGATGTGAATTAAGTGAATTAAACAGAAGATTTGTCTAACCTGCCTGAATGCATCTGAAGTAACTGGGAAGAATGTGCATGAGTCATTCCCCG
Organism: Pelecanus crispus; assembly: GCF_030463565.1. Classification (NCBI taxonomy): domain Eukaryota; kingdom Metazoa; phylum Chordata; class Aves; order Pelecaniformes; family Pelecanidae; genus Pelecanus; species Pelecanus crispus. The sequence goes on along the minus strand of NC_134651.1, from coordinate 7,449,171 downwards.
AACAAAACTGGGAGCAAAGACCGGAGGAGGAGCCCCAGCTGGTAGGTGGGAGGTGAGCAGCCGGGTGCAAGAGCGATGGGAGGCCCCTCCAGCTGGTTTGTACACAGCTCCAGTCTGCCCAGCGCCTCAGCCCGACAGCGGGGTGCTGTCTTTAGAAGCAAAACTGAGGCGGATGTCATGGTAAGGGTGGCTGCATGGTTGCCGGTCATGCCATAGGTACACTGTTATACACCCATCACTTAAGAACACACTATATTAGATTTAAAAAAAACAGAATGATAAAATAAGCCTAAAAATGATATATGCCTTACTGCCATTTCCAATTACTTTTAAAATTAGCTGAAGGGAGAGAAGAGAGATCATCTGTACAGTACAGAAAGCTGACATGAAAGAGGATGAGAAATCTGTGATCCTGAGGTTTTGGTAGATTCTGGCATATGTTATCCTTGCCTGCCATTCCCCATCCACTCTGGAGGAGAGAAAGGGAGATGGTCCATAGGGTTCCTCTGTATCCATGCTGCTTTGTCCACCTCCTGTGCTTGGAGCATCACATGGACCAGTGCTGCAAGAGGAATTTTGTCTCTCTTTCCCCAACACCTGGAGCTGCACTATTTGGACATTCCAATATGTAAGCGGATCATCGAAACTCAGCACATAATGAAAACCTCCTTATATTTAGTGGAGCTTTTTCATCATCTTGAACCAACTGTTGGATAGATTTTTCCCTCTGTGTAGAAGAAGGATGTCTAAGTACAGACTGTGCTTGCATGTAGATCCTATTTGCTCTGGGCTGAGCCTTCTAGAAAGATTGATGCATCTTTCCATTAAAAATCTGCAGACAGTTTTTAGGTGTAAGAATATAGAGAACAGAAAGTAAAGACAGAAAGGCAATAGAGACAAATCCTTTTCCATGAGCTCTGTGAAATCTTTTCTCAAAATAACTTTGGAGGGGTTTTACTGCCAGTTCATAATGTGGATGAATCACTTCTGATATTTCTGATAAAACAATATTCAAAACTTCAAAATCGCTTCCAATTCATTTATGCCACCATTTAATTAGGGCTTCTGCAACATGTTACAAGGACGTCATTATCCCTTATAATTGTGTAACAATTACAATTTTTAATGAAATAATTGCAAGTACACTAGATGTGTAGATATAATTATGGTAATTACATAAATACCTGATTTTCAGCTAATAATTAAAGAAGGCCTTTACAAAAAGGGTGAAATTTAACAAATGGAAGCTTTCCAGAAAACAAATACAAATAATAAATGGCTGGCTGTCTCCTACAGATTTCGCCTTACTAGATTTTCTCTCTATATATATACTATATATATGATTTTCCACACATATAAAATAATATAAGGATAAAAAAAATTATTTAAACAAATATTAAATCATATCGAGGGACCTCAGTACTTCACCTCTGCGGGGCCTGATCCAAACCCACTGACATTAATGTAGCTCAAACCTAATAATCCTATGATAGCTCAGTATCTCACAAGACATTGAATTGTAAATTACCACTGAGAGAAGGAAGAAGTGACTAGCACCCAAAACAGCATACAAACTGTGCTCTGATTCCTCTGCAACATAAAGGGACGGATCCTGGACCACCATAAAATGCTTGGGAAAAGTCCATGTGCGGAGGAGTCCCTGACAGCTGCTGAGGGACCGCAAGCCTTCCTTCAGGGCACAGCACTCCTGCACAGCCGCTGCTAAAGCTTTCCAGTCATACCAGCTATGATCTTCTCCCAAAATGTGTCTTTTTGGTTGAATCTGCTGGCTATACCCCTGCTAATGGAGAAACCCTGCAGAAGATTTATTCTTCCTCCTCCCCTTGGTGGACAGACCTTTACAAGGCAATGGTTTTTCAATAAAGGAACTTCCTCCAGAGCTTTATCAGCTGAAGAACCAGAAATTCTTCAGCCAGGTAATTTTCTTTCTCTTCAAACACATTCCTAAGACTAAACTTACCATGCATATACTGTACTATTATTATGAATAGGAAAGGCAAAAGCCACCCTCAATATAAAGCATAGAGAAAACTCCAGCAGGGCAGATTCTGGTTACTGCTCTGGTAGCATAAAGGGATATTAAAAGAATTCCCACAGCAGAGGAATTAGCAACATGATTTACTGTTGCTGCTGAAATGTTTCAGAACACTTTGGCAAAGCTCTGGAAGGGAAAATCAGCTGCAGCACCTGCACTACGCCATTTCCATGTGTCTTGCAATTTCTGCATTCACTCAGAGCAGCCCTGAGGTGGCTCTGATTCTGGCCAGAGACCACTCTGGTCCCAGAAATGTGTTAGAATATAGGTGCAAACACGGCTTAAAGTCAGCTTTGTCTCACTTCCCTTAGCCTTGTATTGTTCAGAGCTGCTTCTTTTTAGGATAAATATTCATTACTACAGGCATGAGAAACTAAAATAAGAGGTATTAATATTAAAACAGAAGGAAATGGTTTGATATCCCAAAAACAAATCTCATTTATGTTAAGCTTATTAAAGCAGTTGGGTTCTGAATAGAGTATAATTACTAATACTATACATATCAAAGTAGAGAAGACATGTAAATTTGACAACATAAAGTAACTAAAAATGAAGAGGGCTAAAGAATTATAAGTGAAAAGAATTTGAAAAAAAAAAAAGAAATTGTACTGGAGCAATATAAGCAGATTATTAACATTATAATTGAGATGATCCTTAAGAATGGTTTGACACATGTAAGCATCATGTTTCAAGCTTCAAAAAATATGCAAAGAATACTAAAAATATTTGTATCCATGTGTATTATAAGGAAACAAAGAAATGAAGAGCATGAACACAGAGAAGAGCAAAGGAATAATAATAAAATGCAGGGGAAAAATGACAAAAAAAGCAAGCAGAAAATAATAGTTATCCAAAAGTCATATTAGTTACTCAAATGTTCCTCCTGAAAATGTACAAATATACTTATGTAGCTATTTTTTATAATATTTGTCCATTCGGGCTTTAAATGATAAATTAGAAACTAGCAGATTGAAAGAAAAACCATCTCACAGTTGTTTACTGAGTACAACTGGTCCAACCCGAGAAAGGCCAGGGGAAGAAGTACAAACCAGTTTTATCCGACTTAGTATTATCAGGGTATCAGTACTATTTTAGAGCCTGTGTGTGGGAGGATGTAGAAAATGAAAAGCAAGCAGTAAAATAATGGACAAGGAATAGAATTAGATCAGAATTTAAGACCTGTTAGAGCTATAAGCACTGTCAAAGTACATGAACGAAGCAATGACAGCACGATGACTGTGTGGTCAGCAAGAGCTCAGAGCCTGAGCAACCAGACACTTACAGAGAACTTTGACCAGTGTTGATGGCATTTAAGATGACTGGAGTCTTAAAATGCAGTCTGCAAAGTCTTCTATTGTCAAGCATTGGCTCACCCAGAGAGAGGACTGTAGAAAGTACATCAGAGTTTAAGCATTTTATTTTATTTCAAATATGACATAAACCTACTGCACATCTTTGAAAAATGCTGCTAACTGACACTAACAGCTTTAGATTGTGAAAGGATGAAAAGGTCTCTACAAGACAATGTTTGCTTCATTATCTTCTTCTATGTATTACTAGTATAATAGGAAGTGCTGCAGTGGTATCTGAGGAATGAAAAACAGGAATACAGCACTTCAAAAAGGAGAAGAAAAACAGACCGACCCATCTTGGTGTCTTAGTACACAGCACCGGAGTACAGGATTATGGACTAAATTTCTGCCTGCTGATACCACAGGGATGAATTTTGACCTCATGAGGCCGGAATGAGGATAAGGGCTTTTCAGCCAGGAGCCAGCAAGGGTGAATGGGGGCAAAACTTCAAATGTGTGCAGGCAGCTACTGATGCAAACATACAACAGGCAAATAATTTGTTATGAATTTTCCAAGTGGCCTAATGAAGATACACACCCCTTGTCATGGTTGATATACACCAAAATATGCACTAAGGTAGCTCTGTGAGCTTTGCCACTCACTCTCAAGTCACCATGAGCCCTGGTAATGGTCTGCAAATGCATGTTCTTAGCCTACTGGCAATGCAACGTATTTTGACATAGCTTAGTCTACAGTGACGGAGGCTCATGCCTTAGATTTCATAGTTTTCATTTATATGGCCACGGAGAAAGAATATTTCAATCATTTTTGACAATATATCATCTGCAAGTCCATTACTTTGATATTATTTTCTACATTCCATATTTAGAAAAAAAAGACTCTGATAATTGATTGACCAATTTGCCAGTGGAAATACACATTTTAACAGGTCTCAGCTTGTCCTTTTCTGGTTGGCTTCAGAGCTGAAACAGGTAGAGAGAAAGAAGTTCATTTAATGAATTCAATAGGAACTGCACATTGCATTAATTCCTTTTTTCCAAATTTTGATGATAAGTAAAAGATAAAAAGATGATAAGACAGTTCTAGGATAGTTAAATGGGGTATTGGAACAAACACCCAACAGAAACACAGGGTAATAGGCTAAACTGGGCTCTTTTCATTTCTGCTTAGATTTGTAGAAAATATTTCACATTGCTAGGCTTAAAAGCCTTGAAGTTCTTAGTGCCATCTACAAATAACAACTGATGTAACATAGTCTCTATTGAAAACAACACATGATCAAAGCAGGATGAGATTATAGCACTGTGATTTGTGTTTCATTTCCAAGAATGTATTTGTATGTATGTATATATGTTCCTATGCGTCCATAGCAACCACAGCCATAACCCAGAGAGTATGGTGTTGGGAGCTTTGCTCTGAAAAATCAAGCAGCCCATTAGGAGGCATAAATATTAATAGATCTGTCTAATCCTACACTCTCAAATGAGGCAGTTCAGATCATAATTCTTTGCATTTAAAATTTATTCACTGCCCCAACTAGAATAAGAAACAGAACCCAGATGTGAAGAAGTCACAGATGTTGGGCGATGTCTTAGCCACTGATAATTCCTAAACATAAAAACAAGGATGAAGTGATTTCTTTCCTTCTTCTACTCCCAATTCTCCTACAAATACTAATGTATCCAAAACTGCATGTGCCCAGTTCCATGACAGAGTATATATCATATTCTCTACAAAAACTACACCTCCAGATTTTCACATTCAGGTATCTTCAGGCAATATGAAGGCTTTAGTATACGTTCATAGGAAAGAGCATACTATCATCCCAAGTGCAGAACACACAATATCCGGGGCTTCTTTTAATGGTCATATTAGCGATCATTTTCAAATTTTCTTATGTACTTGTCGTTAAAGTAGGAAATTCATGGTGCAAACTGTTACAATACAAAGAAATTAATATAGAGTATTAACAAAACACAGGCATGCAGCTAAAGCAGGATGTACAGTCCTCTTAAGAGATAATGTTACCCTGTCATTCTGGATCACAAGTTAAAATATTTGTGCTTTGACTATAAAGTAAAATAGAGATCTGAAATACCAATCAGAGTGCAAAACTATTGAGGTATCCCCTAAAAATGATGTAAAATTTTATCAGGAAATTCAAGAAACACCACATAATCAACAACATAATTTGTATCAGTCAGTAAAATGGTATCACCTACAATATAACCTAGGTTAAAATTATGGCGTCTAACCACTAAAAAAGAAACAACACAGAATTAATTGCATGCCTTTACACAGATTTTCTAAAACCAGCCCTAGCAAATAAAGGTTTCTGCTTATATGCAAACCCATAATGGAATTAGTAACCTCTGACCTTCACGTACCTGAAGGAAAAGACACAAAACCAGATGATCTTTCTTTATCTATTGAATCAGTAAATTGAAGATGAAGTATACTGAAATACAGGCATCCGTATTTAGCAAAAAGCATGCTATATTGGCTCATTCCTTTTCACCCTGCTCCAGCCCATCATTCTGGTGTCTCTGCAGTGTGCGTATCCAAATCCCACCAACGGGCGGTCATGGTTATAATGCCCATTACAATCTCTAGCAGGACTCATGGATAGAATTCCTTTCATTTCTGCATCTGTCTTCACCAGATTATTCCCTGTTCTTCAAACTTTTGAATTTTCTCATGTTCCTCAGCTGACAGTTAAGTATAGATACCAAATTACTTATCTAATTCAATCTATTTCATATAATAAGATAGAATCAAACAATATATATGATAGCATACAGTTGTTGGTTCAGTCACTTTGAATTTATATATCCTTTACTAATTGAAAAGATGGTGCAAAAGTCTGCCTCTTATTTTTGTATTTTCTCTTTCCAGTAATATTCATCACTAAACGTAATGAAATGACCGCAACCTAAAAATCCAGCAAAAGAGAGAATAGTGGGCCTTTCTTCTTTCTCATACCAAACCAACGCTATTTCCAAGCTGCTTTTGCTGCTGAGATGCTGTGATTCTATTGCAACTCTGTCCTACAACATGATTCCTTTTACTACTAGGTATGGGGGCAACCCAAGCCAAGGATAATCTTAGGTTGTACACAGGTGAGTAGAGCATGAGTTACTTGGAGAACTGAAATTACTACAGCTGTGCCAACTGCCCAGGCTGAAGGTATTCAGGAGTTCTCTGCACTTGTCAACGGGAAAAGGTAGGCTTCTGCTGCTTTTTATTGTGCTGTGTGTGCAATGAATTTGACTGGAAAGGTACCTACTGAATTTCAAATACCTCTCTTTTTTCTCCTTCGGGCTCACAGGACAATAAACATGACTTTCTCATCTACTGGGCTCTCCCTCCCTTTATTTTTACTATTTTTCTGATTTTTTTTTTTTTTTTTTTTTAATATTCCCTCATAGGAAAAGATGCTTTCTGAGAACAATGATGGAGATCTGCATCTTTATTTATGACTTTGTGAATCAGCGTCTGGGTGATAGGAAGTGAAAGTTGCTCAGCTAATTACACACGCTTGATGAACTGCGTAATAACTGCTGCAGCACTGCACATTAATTGAATGCATATAAATGACAGCAGTTATTCTAACTTGAATGATGCGTGAAGAAGCAACGTTGCTCACAGTACCCTGATTATCTTTGTTCCCAACTTTGGGAATCCAGCTTAAACAATTGTATTTTTACAGCACTGAGCAAAAATTCCCTAATAGAAAACATTAAAAGTTACCTCAAAGCCCGACACTTTAAAAACAAATTGCCTTAAGTCATTGAAACTGGATTTAGACATCTAAAAAAGCATACACTGATCAACCACAACTAACATTTAGTCATTAACAACTAGCTACAACTAAGAGTCAGTGGGAGCTGTAAGAGCAAAAACCTTGGAAAATAAGGCCACCTTTGTTTAGATGCCTAGATATCACCTTAAGAACCTAGTACAGAGTTTACGGAGTTGAAATTTGCCTGACGAAACAATTTCCTGCTATGACACTTTCCTAAAGTGTATTTGTTCTGGAATAACAGGGACACATAGCAACTGATATAAAAAATATGGATTACAGCTAATAGGCAACCATGTATGTCCACACTACTCTTTGTTTACCCTAAGAAGTATTCTGGATTCAAATGTAGTCCAGCTATTAAATAACACATTACTTTAAAGAAAACAATAAAGAAAAATAATTTGATGTAAAACAAATGTGTAAAGTAGTACAAAATCAGTACTTTAAACTAGTGCCAAAAACCTACTTTAAATCTGTACCAAAACGTACCTTCTATATCGCATATCCATTGCTTTGGGAATTTGCAAAGGTTCCCAAAGAAATCTGCAAATTCTCCCATACTACCTAACACGAAAAGGGTAGAAGCCAAGTTTCCAAATCTCCCAAAAGCAGCCTAGTTTCCCAAGTACCATGTCACAATATTTTAACATTTCCCTATACCCCTATTAAGAGATTTTTGGCTTTACAAAGAGAGCTGTAATCACATAATAAAGGAAATCAACGCTCACTTTCAGAAATGTGTAAATGAAAAAAAGTGTTTCACATCTATTTTTCAGTAAAGTTAAGACTGTTCCAAGAAAATAGGGTGTATCACGTAGAAAGTCAATGCAGATTTTCAGCTCTGCTTTGCTATAATATATCATCGCCATTATGCTATACCACTGGAATATAGAGCTGTGCGGCCACGCCAGCAACTTCAGCGGCAGCAGTACCAGGCCCCAGGCGTATGAGCTGCCGCCTATGCATGCATACACAACATACTGAATCTACGCACGAGTGACAGACGCTCCTCTAAACCACGAGGCCAAGAGAGAGAAGCTGCCAATAAGGTCATCATGAGATAGTGCAAGAGAGATGATCAGGTGCAAGTGAGTTCAGGCTTTACAAACGTGATCTTCTCATCTGCTTTAAGCGGTCCTCTCTTTAAATACCGTTCTCATTAAGACAAGCTAGTCCCTAACAGCTCGCTTCATAGCATCAGCAAATCAGCCTCTTTCAGCTGTATTGTTTGTTCTTCCTTTGCAAGGTTTCGATCTTTCCCCCATTTTTTTTTTTTTTGTCCACTTTATACATACCTCCTTTTCTACAAATTTTCTTGCCGGGTTTTCTGGCACATTCCTTGGATATTCTTTTGACTGAAAAATGAATAGAAGACTAGAAAATAACATGGAGCTCCATCACAGACAGTAGGAGCATGCAACACCACTATCTAACTTAAATATGACCTGCTTTATTAGGTGCGGAAGATTCTCAACTCGTTGTGCCTGCACATGCAATGGATAAGATGTTGATGCATCTTCCCAGAAGTCAGTGGGTGGCAATGAGAATTAGGTACCAACTCTGACCTAAAAATACACGTGCTGTGGGGAGAAAAAAATGAGTGTAGACAGAAAAAACAAACACACAAACAAACAAAAAACACCAACCAAAAAAACCAAAAAACAAGGACAGATGCACACACAGAAAAGCAGCATGCATACATATAATACGCTGGCATGCAAACAAAGAAAGCCATGCATGCTACCAGTGCACATGAATTAATATTGTTAGAACGTAGAACAGGAAAATAAAAAGATCTCCCTGTTTCGCCTGCTATTAACTCACCATCCTCGGTTGGGACATAGATATTTAAATAGAGGCAGTCTTCATTCTGATCTTGTACATAGGTGGAAACTACATCCAAGTTATTAGTAAACCACACGGGAAGCATGACTTCAGGCAACCTGCCTTCTATAATGTTCTGGGGGCACACTGGAGCAAACTGAGTGGTATTTTTGATATCTGCCCAGGGAGACGGAGGCTCAGGAGGTTGAAAGCGGCGCTCCCCTGTTGGAGGGGCAGCATACGGAACCCCAAGAAACTGAATAACAGGCCCCAAAATTTCATTATTAAGTTCCTTCTTAATCCCTCTTATCTTGCCAAAGTTGGTGGTCACCACTGGGTTGGTATCATCCAATTTTTGGGAGGACACAGCTGCAGCGTGAAGCAAAAATCCAAGTATACAAAAAGCAAAAGTGGCATTCAATCCCATGTGTAACAGGCGGACTACCATCGCTCTCCATACACAGTTCAGCCACATGGATCTTGGAAAGGCCATGGTCCCACATTAGTTGTGTAACTACAATGAAGCAATCTGATTTGTATCCACTGGTGTAAAAACAGGGCAACCGAAGGAAACAGATCAAGTTTCCTAAATAGGTGCCTGTCAGAAAAATCTCAAAAGGCTTTTCATGCAGTAAGTATCTTCCATTGATTTCACACTTATTGAAGCTGCATCTTCACTCAGCACTATTTATCAGACTACATCCTATTGACAATTCTGTTTTCCATAGCAGCAATATGAAGAGAGCAGCCATTTACTGCAGAATCCCCTCTTATAAATCAAATCCAGTTAGCCGCAGGTCTATATCCTGGAGAAAATGAAAATAAATCATTAGTATGAAAGAGCTAATATGAGCAGAGTGATAACTAGATGTTTCACAAGTTATTTACATACATTAATAGTTGCTAGAGTCATGTAAGTAAAATTGCAGTAGTTTATGGGTCCATGAAATGGTGGGTGAAACACTGATTACTGGATTATCTATAATGTCATCTGTTGAATTTACAGAGATTTTTCGGAAGAAACAGGACTCACAGAAAATACATTTTTAAAAGTCACCTTTTTAAGACTAAGCAATTTGCTGCCAGGCTACATTAGATAGTTGTTTATGTTAATATTTTATTTAACTTAATCAGCTCATAATCAATTTTCACCTTGTTTGCACAAGTTGATTTATCAAAACGAAAGTAATTATTTCTTAAAGCAGAAGATAGACAGGCATAGTGAAGACTCAAATGTGGTTTATTTTCTTAAAAGCAGATTATAATACATGCAAACAATTTTTGTTCACTTAAAAATACAACTTCTGATAAAAACATTGAGGCAATTGGAATATATTTATAAGGATAACATGAATTACTGTGCTTATTCATAACCTGAATTACCATATTTTATGTGGTTTTCTTATTCCACAAGTTTCTGATAGCTGATGAAAAACACCTACAGAGTGAAATGTTCACATCAATGAAGGACCAAAATCTGCTTCCACTGAAGTGAATGGCAAACTCCGAATTTGCACAGAAGTATAACTGGACCTCAGTGGTTTGGTTTTGTTGGTTTGTTTTTTTTTTTTTTTTTTGTTCCAAAACTGTTTTGGAAAAGGATATGAACAGACAGTTTAGGGATGGAGCTGTATATCACAATTTTTACTTCAGACCAATCCTGCATTCCTTATAAACTACTGACTTTAGTGAAAAATGAAAATGCATGGTGAATGCACTCAATCCCTACCATCCTTAATGTATTACATAAACAATAAACATTCCCATAGGACAGTAGAAATCTTATCTTTCATATACCCACATGCTGACTGAACAATATCCTAGAAAAATAATCAGTTAGGATCAGAGACTGTATAATCTCAAGTTCCAGATTCTATTTTCAACTACTTCAGCTCAGAGGTTGTCACACAAGGCTGTGTTCCAGCACTTCTGAAAATTGCTCAGTGCATATCATTATATCTTCCATATTCATGTTAAACATATTTCCAACACGACTTACAATATCCTATTATTTAAAATGCAGTGTTATACACAACATAGCAGTGTAATCTTACACTCCCTATTAAGCAGTGTGTAACGCACAAGAAATGTGTTTTGCTTTGTATAGGAAACATTTTAAACCACCTGCTTTTGAAACAGCATTGGCAGCTTTAATGAGAATTGTTTTTTTATCATGTCTATACACATTGTAGAGAGAATTCAAAAGAACGGCTTGTCTAATAGTCAGACTACCCCGCAGTTTGGGTTATTAAAAAGGAGATTGTAAAAGCTATATAGGACAGCAGGAGATTTGGTTCACGTCTAGTGTTCCTTTAGCTCTGAACAATCTATCTCAGGAGGCAATAAGGAGATAGATGAAGCTTTTCCACAATTTTCTCTCTCCCTTTCTTTCTCTGCTAATTCTAACACCTTCACTGTGAAACTGCATTAACAAACAGGCTTATATCCTTCATTCTCCAGCTTCAAATTCTCAGCATTTGCTGGAAACATACCAATTTAGCTGCAGAAAATAATTCCCCAAACTTGATGTACGTGTTTGCATTTAGTTTAATAAACTTACACGGAATGGCATGCAGACAATTGCCTCTTGGAAGACTGTAGCTTTGGTGCATTTCAAATTTTGAAGGTAGTAGGATATTACCTGAGAAATAGTAAAGACAGAGTACATAGACAGGTGCCAGAGCAGAAGGCACCCAGTACAACTTTGCTTTTCTGAATCAATGTACAGTAGGTCATGTACTGATGGAAGCCTATTCCTTAGTGGTATTCAAAAACCTCCACAAATTTAAACCTTTTCCATTAAGTCTTAAAATCCACTTTTTTTTATTTCTGTCAGGAGTGGAAAAATGTACTCTCTGTTCTTTCTCAGAGTCAAACTTGTAAATAGCAGGAACTTAACCTCAGTAGCTCTCTTGCTAATTTACATGGTGGTCTGGAGAAGGTCTGAGGACAAACCAAACTCAACATAGCTGCGCCAAACAATAGCATCCTTCTTCATTTCAAGCTGCTGAATTGGTTCAACATGGAAAATTACCAAGATGCTACTAATAAGTCATTCAGCACTTTCACCCTAAAAGTCTTAGACCTGTTTTCAGATCTAAGACAACTTTTTAATACACTTTTGATACCCAAAATGTTAAGTTTTAACCATGTTAGAAATTGCATGAGTTAATAAGAACAGAGATACATTTCAGATTGCAAGACTGGGGCTTCACTTTAGCTTATTCTGAACTAAATTTATTACTTATGTAAATTCAAAGCAAATCCTAGAGCTGGACTATAGTTTTGAGCTTGTCCATCAGCCGGTTTGCCATTGCAGCTAAACAGGTCTGCTGTGATTTAAAGTTCTGGTTTGCCTCCCATGGACAAGGTTTTATTCTAAGACAGAGACAGGAAGCTAAAAAGGTAAGAAAATAACTCCATGCTGTGTTTGGCTATTCTTAATTAATTAACTATTGGGTAGTAGCTAGCTTCAGTGAATAGATTTATAGGCCATACAGGGCAGTAAATGGTAAAGCACTTGCAGAATTGGAATCAACAGACTTTCACTGTATTGTAACTTGAATTTTGGATTTGCTTTTTCTTCCACAAGCCTTTATTTTTAAATGGCTAAGTAATGGTTTGTTTTTGAGACTGAGAGGTCAAACATCCAAGCCTCTCACTGGTTGGCCTGAAGCTATAACATTAAAAACACAAACTCACACAAATAAAGAAAGAGACTGAGATTACTCAGATCTTTTGAGACCTTTATGCCAAACTTTTATTTCCAGCGCTAGGTGGAAAGGCAAGCAGGGAAGCCAGCCTGAAACATGTCTTACTTGTTGAGAGTCAATGTGGGACAAAATTTTCCTTAGTCCTCCAGCAGGTGATCTACACAGGACTTTCCCTTGGTATCTGGACTTGACTGAACAGGAATCAGTGGAAAGGCAGAGAAGCAATAAACAGGAGCAGGGATGATCAAGGAGATGGGCAGGAGAATAAACTAAAGAGTAATGACGATCAGTTTGGGGCAAGCTTCAGCATCAAAATATTGTGGATCTGAGGAGGAGAGAAACATTTTCAGATTTCATTATCATCTAGTTGTGAGGATCACAATTGTTCCCTGTGGTAACACAAATGAATTCTACTGTAAAAGGTATTTGATAAAGTCTTTCATGGTCTTTGGAACAGTCTATACTATATAGAGGGTTTTTTCTATCATCTATTATTTTATTATCTTCCTTTCTGAATTTAAATTACTTTACAGTTCAGATTCTGAAATACTTGAGAGAGGCATTTAGTATGCTGAGGAGCGAACAATCCAAGATAACTTCAGTGCATCTTTGCATCCCACAACAGGTCACATCCGCTGCAAACCGCAGCAGCTAAACTCCTTTGTTACTTGTGCACAGAGCCTCAAATCTTAAGGGATGTCTTGAACTGCACCACCTGTCAATAACTCCAATGGATTAATAAAACCTTTGGTGGCACCCAAGGCTTCTGGCCCTATGCCAGCTTCAGCACTTGTAAAGGCATTGTTATGATATCTTTACACCACTGGCTGTTTTCTTTTTAGCTGAAGATGTACTCTGTGATTTGATATTCATGCTTAAGAATGTCTTTCCACCTCAGTTTTGCTAGTAAATCCCAATTGCACAAATATTCATAGAAAGTGATTGTAAGAGTTTTGAACGCCACACAATGCCGCTTCATTTCAAAACACAAATGCTATTTTGCAGAACCAACGACATTTGCATCCATTTTTACTTACAACAGTCTCTACTTAGAACGAAGAGCCCAAAGATGTTTCGTGTCTGTAAAAAGAAATCCGTGTTCTGAAATGCACTACAATGCCAAACAGGAACGTGGCCAGCGGAACAGAAGCCATTAAAGGAAAGAGTCTGACCCCGGGTGAACGCTAGGTCGGTGTGACACACCAAATGTAAACATGATCAGACAAATCCTCAAGAGATGCATCACAGAGTTTCCCATCTCTTCTTTCACATTTCAAGGTAGCAAGGGGAAGCGTCGTGTCAAATGCGGCATACTTTCTTTCTATGTAGTAGTAAAGATTTTGAAACAGACCCTGCGCTTGGGTATTGCCATAAATACTTGGTGAAGGGAAAGGATTTACATGTATTTAGTTCAAGAAATGAACTATATGCATTTTAAAAAACCAGGTGTATGAAATGATGACAGAGGAGGCTGCAATCCTGGATATACACACCTAGGAAGGGTGGGTTCTGGTGGGGTTTGGTTAGCTCCCACATGCCAGCACCCCTCAACTCGAGAGCAGCTACAGGCCCAGAGGCTTCAGAAAGCAGCTACAAATCCAACCCTATGGAGATGCACAACCTTTGCTGAGATCGCCAGCAAAGGCATGAGTAAGACATTCTTCTGATGGGGTCACCGTCCGACCCCACATTAGCATGGGATTACAACTGTTATGCTACACGGGTCCGCAAACAACCCAGTGGTAAGGAATCCCAGATGCTACAAGCTGTGTAAATATATCGCTCCCAGATCAGAGAGACTGATTCCTCAGTGCCATTCTCGCATTTACCTCTACTTAATATTGTTTTATACACAAAATCTGACAACCAAATTAGTAAAAAGTACAATACTTCAATACAGTATTCAAAAGCAGTGTAGCACAAGTTAGTGAAAAGTTGAATTAAACTGAGTAGATGTTATAAGACTCATGTAAATTCTCGTGCATTTTTCAGCTTTACTATATTTTTGTTCTTCCTCATTAGTAGGAATAGTCACTAATGCTAACTCATTATTAATTAGTATCTTCATGATCAAAAGATCCCTTTAAATAATTTCTACAACTTAGTTTGCCAAAATAGGAAGACTTCTGATCATAATTTCCTATTAAGCTGGTTTTGAATTAGACAAATTAAACCTATGAGAAGAAGAGGGTCACTTAAGTCTTATTATCTTCCATTTACTCATATCAATAAATAATTTTCTTAAAATAATTCAACTTCTTAGCTGAAGTAATTGTTTATATTACCAGATGCTGGCTACAACTTTTTAATGTGGACTATAGCTGTCTGACATTTTGCACAGTAAGTAGGTAACGAAATGGTGATTTTACCCATAACAGAAAGAATGGGTAACTCTGTCACTTCTGTGTAAAGTTTTAGACAGCTAAGTAATACAGATTTAAATTAAAAATGACAGATGCACTGGCTTGGAATATAATGGGCACTGAAGTGAACCTTTATTCCTTTTAGCAGCTTACGGTTAACCCTTAAATGGACCACACATTATACTCACTTTTGAGTACTGTAACTATTCAGCTAAATGATCAAATGGCTATTCTGTTGACGGCAGTAGTGTGCTTCAGGACATGAATATTTTTTGACCTACTGTAGAAATTCAGCTGAACTCATGTTAGTCAGAGGTCATACCGGAGAAAAAACATATCCCCAATGTTTCTCATTTGAGATCTTCAGTATTGAAATCTGCATAGTGTGTATCATAAAGTCCAGTGGATTTAACTTGCTTTGATTAACACTTTATAAAACATTCACATGCTTCCCATCTGGTCACTCTAACAGAGTATACTAGAACCCGCCCAGAGGCCCCTGAAACTACGTCGTCTTTTATTGTCTCTTGCACGTGAAAAATTAAGCTATAGAATTAGTACCAAAGTTCATTACCTGATACATATTTGTAGCTAACCCTTGGTTCACTGGGGTTAATCATATGAGAAAAGTAAATTGGATGTTCTTCATTACCTTTAATACAATTGCAATATCAACAATAATACTATCTTTTATGCTAGTTCATTATCTAAGGCAAGCTTTCATATCAGATTCATAAGAAAGATACCACTTTTTTATTTTCCTATTTTGGGGGCATTAGGAATTCAAGATTAAAAAAGCTAAAATAGAGTTATTACCATTTCTTGATAGAGAACTCTGAAAACAGAGATGCTTGAATGAACTCAGATTTGTCTATGAATTGTTTTTCTATCTGGGTACCACACAATAACAGTTCCAAAGCATAAAAAACCCTTGATGTAGAGTTAGATCAATAACCAACTCTTCAATAAGATGATTTAAAAAAAAAAAAAAAACCACAACAACAAGAAAAAAAAAACCACAACAAAAACCAAACTTCCTTGTGGCACAAAAAAGAGCAAATGCTTTTCTTACTTGATCAGATTCTGGTCTCAATTCCATCAGGGTAATTGAGATCAAATTCCAACTCATCAAAAAAATCCACAGAGGTATAAATATAATTTGTTAATCGCAAACCTGACATCTCTAACTCAACTTTGAAAGTGCTCTTGAATGGTGTTACCATGCTTTCCAGAACTGTAGAGTGCGCACTACATTTTGAGTGCAATATTGGCATTGTAGGGATCTATCAACTTGAGAGTCCATTTCCTGTGATGTAGCATTCTGTACATCTGTGACTTTACTTGTGTTTGTTCCAAAATTAATTTCATGCTTAACTTGTTTTTCTTAATTAAACTTCCTTTAGCAGTTTCTAATATGTGCATTATTAAAACTCATTAGTCCCATTCATGCCTGCCTGTCATTTTTGGCTTCACATTCTTGTATCAAAGAGCTCTGTTGCTTTATATAGGAAGCAAATTAAATAATAAATATGAGAACTTGAACGTTTTATGAGTGTCAGTATGAGAAAGTGGCTGCAAGGCCCATAAGGTTTCACACAAAAAAAGCATTACAGCTAAAGCTAACATGCTGACACATCTCTGATCTATAAAGTCTGCAGTAACGGTAGCAGTAAAGTGTTGTGCCATAGATGGGGAATTTTTCTCTCACATGAAATAGAAATAGGATATAGCACAGACTATATTTACTGTTGTAAAAAAATTTCAAATAAAATTTCCCAAAAGCGTAGAATATAACACCATTAAATGTCTACAAAGATTTACTCTTTCCATCTGACTTCATGTGTAGCTGCTATTATTCAGCTCCTTGTCCTGTTTTGATTTTCTACCACTATCTGTGAGAAAGATACTTATTTAAGTTATAGTAAGGTCTCAGGTCTCCCTGTGGTCACGTCCTGGTCATGCTGACCATGACTCCAGAGACAGAAGTGTTTCCTAACCCGGCAGCGGGGTCTCATGGCAGCTATTTCAGGGTCCAAGTATCCACAGAAATAACCCATCTTTGTGAAACAAGGTGACAAAACAAAAGCTCCATCGCACAATACCTATTTTACACAGGTTTGAGGATGTCAAAATATTCAGTATGTCTATATGTAGTAAGGTTTCTCCTAGATAAGTTGTCGTTTTCTCCTCATGAATATTTCCAACGCTATGTGCCTACATAACACTTTACTGCTTTCAATTACTTTTTTGGAAACTGGGGGACGGGGTTGGGAAGGCAGAAATTAAAGAATGATTTTTCAGTTCAGATATTGAACTCAAAAGCTTCAGACAAGATGGAATTAAATAAAAGTATAAAATACAATATAAATGTATTCCCCTCATTAAATTCCCAGAACCAGTTCAACAAGTGGGCCAATGGCATCTCTAGGCAGGATGTGATTGAGGAGATTTAGAAAACATATTTTTAAATTGCCATTTGAGTTCTCTGCTTGGTTAAAGGAATATGAGTCACTTGAAATACAATATTTGTAAAGTGTCCTTTATCACTTTTATGATTTTATAGTCACGTGTTGCTAATTTCCAAGCATGACATTCTCCCTTAATATGGTGCAAAAGACCTAACCAAGCATCAATGGAAAGTAACAGACTACCCAAAGGCAGCACTAAAACTGATTATGCAGAAAATATTATAAGGACAAAACAGAAGAATTCAACAAATGGGGGGAAGAGCACTCCAATTGCTTTTCTTTTAACGGCCTCATCTTATTATTTGCCCACAGCAGTGGAAAAAGCATTTTACACTGATCTATGCAGCCCAGACCTTTACATGGCTTGGTTACCAGAAGGATATTTACAGCAGCCACGGTGCCCCGTGGCTTCACGCAGATGGCATCCCTTTACACCACCTTTTGGCTTTTAGTGAAAAGTGGCACATTAGACTGGCTGCACAGGAAAACTCGAACATGGCACTAAGTAGCCAACTAGTCACTTTTTATCTCTGGATAATACACAGCACGTCACTAACTAGCAATTAATCATTATGAAAACAAAGTCTGTTGGAAAACATGTGGGGCAGGTGGAAATATGGAGCTGAGTCACCAAGAAGTCAACATGATTCCCCCTTGTAATTGTGATAATTCAGTAGTTGTTCTGGGGAATGTAATGTCATCATTTGTTATTAAAACTTCAGGATGTGCTTTCAGTATGCGATACATGATGAAGTTTCCCCATCAGCTTCTTTTTTTTGCATCCCCAAACTCCCTCCCTCCCTGCCATACAAACTCCTCTGCACCGACTGGGTAGCAGGGCAGGCATCCCCCTCTGAAGGCATACATTCCTTCATAATGCAGAGCTCAGAAACAGGGCTACAGTAATGGAATATGCTTTTATAGCAGCATTTATTCATCAGTCGGGATCTATTTTTTATCATTACCTGCTATACCTACCATGGATGGATATCTGGGACTAATTGCAAATTACATTGTTTACTGGATCAGATTGATTAATGCCCATCCTTTATTGAAAGAAATCCACAAAAGTTTCTACTGAATCTCTGGCAAAATGTTGTCTTTTCATTATTTGCTTTCAAAGAATGTCTGTCTCTTTTTGCCCTTCTTTTTCAGTATTTAATTTTTAAATAGTTTCTTTTTCCCATGATTAAAAAAACATAATAAATATGACATCAAACAAATAATTCAAAGCTAGCCAAGGATCTGTAATAAAGCTCCACATCTCTATTAGAAGGGAATGTATATTTGCTTTTAATAAAGAAAGCAAAGCCGATCCATTACAAACTGAGACCATATCTAAGCCTCTGCTTTCTTCTCTTTTCCCCAGACTCCATTTGAACAATTAGAGTGGTTTATGCCTGCATGTATGCCAGTGGATATTAAATATGCAAACTGATAAAAAATAAAACTACCACCATTACCATGTTCAAATCATCCATTCATTTGCAAATCAATTTATCTGCCTACAGCTCTGTCCCAGTCTTTAAATAACCCTCCTCAGCAGACTGCTCCACCTCCAGCCAAATAATCCAGAGCAAACCCACTCTGTTAGGGATGTTTAAGTATCAACAGCTAGGATATTATCTTCTTGCCCTACCGTAGAAAAAGGGGTGAGATAACCACAGCAGTATCAGGACGACAGCTCTTCTCGCTTCTACACAACTTACTGCCTTAAACAGCCTGAACACTCTCTGATGGCTTGCATTGCTACTTCAGTTAATCACAAACCAGAGGTCTTCAGCCAAATCCTGCTTCCCAGCACACTTAGTATGATTATCCTCATTTTTCTTCCCACAGTCTGCATGTGATTCACATGAAAATATACAGAACAAATGGGATCTCTTCATATGTGTCTCAAGACCCCCCAATCACTTACTGCAAAACTGCTTTTGCAACATCACTGCAGTCTGTAGCTGTAGTCTAAGAAAACCGGTGTCGTTTATCAAAAGTAACTAAGAAGTAGTCATCTTTAACCCTGCATCGTGCACCAGAAATTGGGGGGGGGGAGGAAAGAAAAAAGAAAAAAACCCACCCAACCAGTATTTCCAAAGATGGCTACTTAGCTTTTGGCTCCCAATCTGCAAATCTAATTTCAAAGATGCAAAAGTGGGCTGCGTGTTACAGCTGTTGAGCCCACACAAGTCTTAGTGCAGTCAATGGGAATCAGTATCTTTGAAAATCAGGGCCCTGAATAATAGGCTCTATTTTTAAATGTTCATTTATATCAGGCATGGGTCTTTCACTTGTCAGGTGCCTGTAATAAAGTACATGCAATTTCATAAGTATCCTTTGCTTCAATTAAGCCAGCCCAGAAAAAAAGTAGGAGCAAAGTCCCAAAGCTCACAGTGTTGCTCTTTCACCAGTAACAATAGCCTGTGGATGCACCAAAAATGCTGCTACTGTAAAAAACAAACAAACCGAAGAAACAACCTAGGTCTTAAGGGAGCATGAAAAAGTTATTTTGAGCATTGTCACAGATACATGGCTTCAGATATGAATTATCTCTGTGAATTTGCCAGTACAGCCTGGTCCCACTAAGGCTCTGGATAAATGCAAATATTGCCACAGTGGACGGCAGTACTGGAAAAAATATTTCCTAAAACAATTTCTTACGCTTATGCTGGGGAAAAAAAATCTGCTTCATTTCAAATTCACAGAACATCTACATGTGCTAAAAACATTCACTTTGATATTTATAGCTTCTATATTTCCATTTTATACTAGTGGATTTTTAATGCCATAGTTGTTAGAGCTAAAACAAACTGGCCTTCCAGAAAGCAAAACCAGTGTCAAACTAAAATCATATTCCTTAAAAAGGTCAGCAAATTTACAGAAGAAAATAGCTTGTCCAGATTGTGTCACCTGCAGCAGCAGGAACGCAACACTTTAATCAAGCTCTGTTTTCTTTTATTTAAACAATCATTTTAATGTGATTGCTCTGAAACCATATGCATCCCTACAACGATTCAAGAGAATATCCTTTCTCCTGATTCCAAGGTAACTTTCTGGCTTTAATTATAAGTCAATTAATATTAAGTAATTTGACTGATTAATTTTAATTAAACCTGTTGAAAATTGATTTTTCCTTCAGCAAATAAAGATGAGGCTCTAGTGCGATCGTCAGGAAAAGAGGAACGGGGGGGGTGCGGGGGGGGGGGTGCGGGAGAAAACCCAGTACTTAACACCCAAGCGAGAAGATGTCTGAAGGAGAAAAGGAAAAAAAAAAAAAAAAAAGGGAAGAACATCCCTCCATCAGGCACGGCAGCCTCGGGAGGGACGCGGCCCCGCACGGAGGCACCGGCCACGCAGAGCAGCCCCGTGCCCGGGCCACGGGCGAGCGCTGGCCCCGGCCTTCCCGGCGGGAGCGGGGGAGGAAAAGGGAAAAGTTCGCTGGGGCGGCGGCGGGGGCAGGAGCGGGCGGGCGGCCGGCGCCTGTGCCAGCTGCGGGGTGTGCGGGGTGTGCGGGGTGTGCGCGCAAATCTCCCTGCAAACACCCCCCCCCGCCGCCCGCGGCGGCTGCTGCCTCCGCGCAGCCCCCCCGAGGCACCCCCGGGCTCGCCGCCGCGCAGCCCCCGCGCAGCCCCGCTCCGCGGCCGCGGTGCAGCCGCAGCTCAAGTGCCCAAATGCCACCTCGCTGCCCGCGGCCCCGCACAGGCGGCCGGCCCTGCATCGCGCCCCGGGCTCAGCCTGGCCCCGCAGCCGCCCCTGCCCCTGCCCGGCCCGGGGGTGCTGAGCCCGGCCCGGGGGTGCTGAGCCCGGCCCGGCCGCCCCGCTCCACCCCGCCTCGGGCTCGCCCCGCACGCCGAGGGCATCAAAGTATTTACCAGTTCACGGTCGCTTTCCTGCAATCGCAGCCGAAACTGTAATTCACTGGATTCGCCTCCTCCGGGTCTCTCCCAGCCGCTGTGAGCTGGAGGTTTCTCAATCGCGCCCCGGACACTTCGGAATTATATCGATTTTTATATATTTTTCTCCCCTTTCCTCGGATCGGGGCGAGGGGAGGGGGGGGCTGGAAATCCCCA
The DNA here is from genome assembly GCF_030463565.1 of Pelecanus crispus. Classification (NCBI taxonomy): domain Eukaryota; kingdom Metazoa; phylum Chordata; class Aves; order Pelecaniformes; family Pelecanidae; genus Pelecanus; species Pelecanus crispus. Next base: position 7,427,564 of record NC_134651.1, on the reverse strand, counting down.
TCCGGAATTCAGCCTCATCCGTGCCGAGCCACCTCCATTTAAATCCGACCATCAGGCAAGCAATAGGAATGCTCGAGCGCTACTTCTCTCCGTCTGCAAGCAGATAATCCCACTAATCCAATAGATCTCCTCCGATCCCAAACTGCCCTCCGGGCGAATCCCTCTCGCTTGATGTCCGGCGGGGGATCTCGGAGCCGCGACGGTGCCCCGAGGGGTGCGTGTGTGTGCGTGTGTGTGCGGGGGTACTGGGGAGCGGGGGGTGTGTGTGTGTGTGCTAATCTTTTTCGGCTCCTGGATGCACGGCTCGCTAAAACCGCCGAGAACCCTGCTTTTTCCCTTATTACACGTTTCCACTCCAAATTGCTGCTGGATGAAAAATGGTACAAAGATACCCCCAGCGGCGGCGCGGGGAACAGCGCGGGCAGCCCCGGCCCCGCTCCGCACCGCCCCGGCCCCGGCCAGAGCCCACCTCGGGGGGGACCCTCCTGGAACCATCCAGGGAGGGGCCACGGCAGGGGAGGCGGGCTTGGGGGCACCCCTCCGGTGGCTGCATGCAGCCGCATGAAGCACATGCAGCCTTGTGTAAACGGGGGGTATAAATTGTTGCCAACAGGGGATAAAAAAGCTGCATGCACCTGCGTGCGTGCAGGCTGTTGCCGCTTACTAAATTATACCTGTGCGCAACACTCAAATATTTCACACGGGTATAATTTAGTAGGAAACCATGATCTTACTTAGACTGTCACCGTCTGCGCACAAGATATACGTGACTTTTTTTCCCCTTGCTGTTTCTTGAAATCTCTTAATTATTTTTCGTTGCCTACTTTCTATTTTGAATTCAGAAGAAAGTATTCTCTGATCCCGGCCTTCGTTTTTTCCAGGATCGCGGAAAAGGATGGAAGTTGACAACTTGGGGTATGTCGGGAGAAAGGAAGGCCAGATGAGGAGGGAAAGGAAAAATAGTCCTTTGAATTCTGAAAGGTCTAGTCATTTTTTTTTTTTAAGAACAGCCACAATCGCACACTAGAAGACTACAAGCATCCTGAGTGAAGCCTCTTGTAGAGGGCTCATTAACATCTCCCCTTATTTTAGGTGAGACTTCCCTTCACATTGTGTGAAAAATCTGTACTTTGTGGCGTTCACATCCACCTGGTTTTAAGATATCGACACTGATCAAGCACAGCACACCCACTCATGTTTCCAAGCATGTAGCCCCAGGCAAGGTCTGAAGGTGCCCGATAATTTGATAAGCTTTTACACCCCTCACCTGAGAGCACATCCCAGCGGAGCGAAGGCCGGTCCCAGCCCCGCCGGGCTATTTGTGTCTCTGCTCCCACTGAGGATCTATAGCTCAATGTCCAGGGCAGGAATGACAGGGCACGGCGGCAGTTTATCCTGTGACGTTGCTGTGTACTGGAGTAACTGTGTCCTGGGCACATTTTTCACCTGGTAAGTATCAATAATGATTATAGGCCATAATTAATTATCAATGTCCAGCATCCTTCCGTACTCTGAAATTTAACTCTTTCACTGCCACCGAAAGCATACGGCTCTCAGATACGGGAGGAAAAGGCAGAACGTAGGCTTTGCTGCCAGAGCAACCCTATGCATGTTGTTATGTTGTTCTCAAGAGAACACTAAGGGGGAAAAAAGGTTTCAAAACCAGAAAGAAAATGTGCATATGAATATCAATCACTTGCAACCAGCCACAGATCAACCAACAGCCTAAAAACTATCACCAAAGAGGGCAATACCAGGTGAGCTACTCTGCCATTCTTCATCCACATAAAACCCCAGAGCAGTTTTATCTTTGGGTTGTTTTTTCCACTGAAAAGTAAGAAATAATGGTGACATAAAATACCTGCACCCTTATTGTCACTTGATGAGCCACTGGAAACCAGGTGTGAGAAGTTTTCCTCCCGCTCCTTCAAGGAGGAGGTATGTATCTTCCCCAGGTTCCCCGAGCCATCATGCGAACACCCCATTGGAGCGCTCCGAGAACATTTAAGCATATTGTCCCCTACTAACTATGGGAAAAAATCTGCTCATTTATACCCTTTACCATAGGGGGTCTTGGGGGGGGGGGGGGGGGGGGGGGTAGGACCTGATAATTTCCATCCAATTTGCTACAATCCCACCTTTGGCCACCAAGCCTCCACCTGATCCTAACCCATCTTAACTTGTGCAGAAATGGCACAAAGTTTTTGTTTGAGCACACTAAGTTTTTCTTTAACTCCCTCTCACAGCAGTGATATGCGGTATCAGTTCATACATAGCACCGCTTTTGCTCTGGCCTGTCCCCAAGGTTGGGGTCCCTTTCCAGAACTTTCCCGCTGTCTTTCATTCTATTCCCCTCCTCCGTGCTTCAACATTTCTCCTTACTTCTTCCCTCCAGGGACCTCAGTAGCACAGCAGCTCTCCTCTCATCCAAAATATTGCTGGGGAAAGAGGAGTACTGGCTCATGGGGGGCAACAAGATTCGTCTTCAGCTCCAGAAAGAGTTGTTCAGGCCTAGGAAGGGATACAGGGTTGGGAGAACAAAGTACAAGACTAATCCCTCTATACTGAGGAGTGGTAGTAATAGCTGTGCCTGAACATAAATGCGGTAATAACACTGCCTAAGGCCCGAGACTACTGTATTACTAGTATAGTTTCTGTCACTGATTCAATCTACATCCAGCATGCCCTTGCTTTAAAGACCTAAGTGGCCTATACACACATTTATTTATACATACACATATGTATGTACATATATAAATGCATATGTATAAAGAGCTTTTGGACTCATTTGAAAGAAGAGGGAGAAGAGCTTGTAGTCAATTAGAACTTTGCTAAATATGTTTTAATATGCTGCATGCCAAGAAACTACAATTTTATTAAAATCCAAGGAATGCAAAACTGGTTTAAAGGGTGGTTCAGCTGAGTCTTGACAGGGATGTGTTATCTGCATTTATTAAAATAACAGAAAGAAAGAGGGATAAATTTCTATGGACTGAAAATCCATGGAAATGTCGAAGTCCAGCATCCCATGACATTCTAAAATTCAACTCTGCTCCATTTGCTCCACTTTAAGAACTTGATGCCCTTCATACAACCCTCACCTAAGCACCTAACTTCTAAAAAGAGCAAAACATACAATCAAAAGCTAAAAAGAAAGGAGGTAGCAGCTAGCAATCCAAGCTAAAATACATATCTGAAGTACATAAGGTATGCACCTGAAGCATTAATGGCAAGAAAGGGTTTTTTTATGTGACACAAGTTTCATGAGCTATTGAAAGATATCACTGAATATAGTAATATGTTTTTCCTTTCAAGTATAGATTTTACCGGACTGTATTTCTCAAGAAAAAGATCAACCTTTCTAATAGGTAGAAAAGGTGGAATTGTTTACATATATAAGATTCTAAATATTCATTAATTTGCTTGTCTCAAGATAGCTCATTAAATTGTTTCTTGCAAGTAACTTCATTAAATATTTTCTTTGATTTCATGAAACTTATTTAAGATTACTCACCTCTGTCCGTTTATATTCTCTAGATTGCCCCTCATTGCCAAATCTTTAATGAAATTATAATGCTTGCTATAAGCTGCTATAGTTAGCTGTTACTGCTTAGGTTCTTGCCATTCATTTGGTTTAACCTTGCCAAGAAGAGAGCCACTTAAAGAGGCAGTCCCTCTTCACAGCGTAGCCATTAAAACTCTTCACAAAGATACAGGGGACTGACAGTCCCTCGGTCACTTTGCTCATCGTTACTTGCTTATCATTTGCTTTCTTTAATATTGTTCTTTCACCCTAATTCAACCACATTTAAAAAAAACCATGATGCTTTGCTTGTACGGCAAAAAAAACTCTGTCGCTCCGGAATGGCCAGACTTGCAAGATCAGTAGTCAAGAAAATAAGATGCATGTAGTCTAAGGGTTTCAACTTTAACTGCATTCATTCTCCTCCAAAGAAGTCCCCAAGCCGGGACTCACACCCCGTGTGTCCTCACCACCGCCGCCTCCTCTGCAACGCCTGACTTCAGCGGTCAGGGTCAGTGGTTCTCTTCCTCCCAGCCCGTGATGGGAATCAGACATTTTGTCATCTGGTAGGATTTGTATTCTGACATCATACAGGTTGTCCTTGGTGACATTCGCTTTTTATCATTAGCACCTTGCACTGCAATATTTAATTGGCTATGTTGTATCTCTGCACTGTAGATTTATTTTGCATTTTCATTTAATTAACAGCCATGACCAGTGGTCTGATAGATGGCAAAGCATTCTGTGAAGTAGAATCCTACTGGGTTAAAAGCTTTGCTGGAAGGTTTCAAATGCCCATTCAGCCTGTACTTCTCAGAGGTGATTTTCTTTGTGTTTCCAAAACACACCACCCAAGACATGGGAAGAGGAAGGAAGCAGGATCCAAGGTGGACACAAAACCTCTTCCTGCAGACTCACCTCCCTAAAAGTTGCCCCGTCTTGACTAGGTGCTCAGATGAGCACAGTCCTCCCGTGGCTATTCTGAGATTCAGAATTTCGGGTTCTTTCGGCTGCTGTTAAAGGACTGATATTGATAAAGACAACCATTGCCAGTGTTCTTACTGGAACTTAATCAGTAGATTACAACACATTACAACACTGAGCTTGCCAGGGAACTCTGAATTAATTATAAAATCCATTTCCTTGTTTATGTGGCTGTGAATACTTCTAGTCCAGGAGAGTTTTATGACTTTGTTCCTTCCCAAAATTTCAGTTATTCTTGGAAGTCAGAATCTACCAGTACCTTGGTTTGCAGTGACCACATACAGGAAAGTATAGGGCTAGACTGTTTTCTTTAATTTACGAAAAGCATTTATACAAAGAGTTTTCTGTTTACACTATGTGAAAGCCAATCTGTTTCTAGTTTTTTAATTAAATTAGTTTAAACCTATAGTTGAAAAGAGCACATACTGTATACTACTTCTGACGTACTGAATTTTAAATCACACAGGGAGGTTCCCTGCAGGAGCTGGTGCTCTAAGTCAGTATTACATGCAGTTTATATTCTTTTAGGCCCAGTCAGCAAATGACAGAGAACTATGGGCCAACTTCATCTCTGATGTAATGAAATGGAAGTTAGAGGAACCTCATCAGAGAATTTTGATTGTTTCCGAATACCTAGCCTCGGCAGAAAAATGAACATGTAGGCTGGATTGTAAGCATTTGCAAGTAAAAATAGTAAATTGTTTTCCACATGTATTTACTGAGGAATACCTTTTACTTTTTCACCAGGCAGTTTCCGTAAGCAAGGAAAGCTTCTACTTCTGTGAATTACGACTTGCTGAAACCTTGACACTCAGTTAGTACTGATAAAGCATTTTAGGTCCTTATTTAAATCAGTCGGTAATAAGATGATTGCGAAATACATCATGATTTTACTACCAGCTTCTCTCAGTGTCTGTTTGCCTCCAGTTATGATTGCACTGATAACTTGGTGACCAATATAATTAGCCTGGCTGTCATTATGGCTACTGGCCAAAAGAGCCAAAGATGTTTCTTAAAATTTCTTCTCAGATGCACCAAATAACATGATCCATTAATTAAAACTCACACAGCCCCAGTTAATTCCTGACAACTGAAAAAGATGCAGTTTGCAAAGACTCTTAAAAAGCAATAAACCACTTTCAACCTGGTTTATGTGAGCTGCGTTTGAAAGAGGCTGGAATGGTCTTGGGTTTGGGTACCGGGCTGGGAGTCAGGGGCAGATCCCTGTTCTTTGCCAGTGATCGGGTGGAAACCTTGAGCAAACTGTTTCATCTTTCCTACTTTTACCTCCAGCTAATCCATTCTGATTTTTCTATCACCAGGGCAGAGGCAATCCTCCCATGCCAAGGAGGAGGAAGGAGGCTAGGGATTCCCAAGCAGGGGAGGAGAGGGAGGTCAAGAGGCAGCGCTGGAGCAGGCGGCAGAGCAGGGCTGCGCGGAGCAGCCCACTCTGGCACTGCCCGGCCGCTGCCGCCTCTGCCAGCCCCAGCTGTTTGGCACCGGCAGACGCAGTCGTTTGCAGGTGCAGCAGCGGGGCCGTGTTGCTACGGGGCATTGATAGGCCTCTGAAAGAGGAGAGAGTTGTGCGGGACAAACTCTTTTTGTGGAGGAGTTGATATATCGTGTTTATGAAATTCTGCCATAATAAGCGTAAGAAAATAATGAACCAACAGAAAAACACTCTATAAAAGAAATGTTCCTATATTCTGCAGGCATTAATCAGCCCCAATAGCGATGGAAAATCCAGGAGATAGGATCAATATAAAAATACCGTTGTGCAAACAGCAATACATTCACCTGCTTATCTTAGCATGTTTTGAAGCTTGTGATGTCCAGAAATCTGATTCACTGCGCAAAGACAAACCACACAAAACAGGCATGTACAGGCAAGAACATACAGACAAAGCAGGGAGTACAGAAATTGCCAAGAATTTCCAAGGCAGAGACACCTGAAAAGGTCCTAAACTGAGGAACCTGAAGAAACATCATCTTTAACAGGCGATGGGAGGGCATTAATCCTTTCAAAAATACAGTTACTTTTAAGAAAGTAAACTGAAGGCAGATCAACTCACTTGTGATTTCTGAAAATCTCACTGTAGTACAACCAAGCCATTATTTACAGCCCATTAATGTTATTCCTGTAAAATCTACTTGTTCTAGTGATTTAATAGCAGAGTAACAACAACAAAATTTTTCATTCTAGCTGTGTAATGGGTGCAGTCTACCCTTGATTGGCTTAGAGTAGACTTGGTAGTGTAGGTTAATGGTTGGACTGGATGATCTTAAAGGTCTTTTCCAACCTAAATGATTCTATGATTCTATGATCTTAGATCATATGCCTTTGTGCCTCTGGCTGCCCATAGACATGGGATAGTACCAGATTGATGGTACCTGGCTGTCCAGGCCCACTGGAAAACTGAACACACAAACAGCACCTCTATTCGATGCAAAATATCTGCAGATACCTCTGTCTGCTATGACAGAAAAATACACCCTCAGAAGCCTTAGCTGGCATCCTTGTAGGCAAAGAAGGGGGGTGGGGAGGAAGAAAAGAGAAAGAAATGGCAATAGAGAAACTGCGGCATTTAGAAACCTATTATTTAATTGATGTCATAACCCCTGAGAATATATTATCCTCTATACGCTATGGTCATGTTACAGTATGCACTCTACATGGACTTTGAAATCTCAGTTGTTCTTTATACAAGACCTGCTAGAACCATCTGAAAGTCAAATTTATACAAGTACTTTGTAATACCTATCTGTGGCTAAACTGAATCCCACACCCAGAAAGACATGACTTTGAATTTTAATTTTTAAATTTCTAGAAGGTCTTGGCTATAGAATACTATTTTTTTTCCACATCTGGCATTTGCAGAACTTAATGAACGATGTCTCTAGCGTTCAGAATAAGCACAATACAGCTTAATCTCTTTCTGTGTGGCAAACTTTGGCATTCCCTTGCCGTAGAAAGTGAGCACAGTGGTTCTCGACAAATAGTTTCTCCGGCAAGACAAAAGAACTCAATAGTTTTCTATTTCTCAGACCTTTCACTTTCTTTCCTATTGCAGACGAATAGGACACCCAACTTTCCTATTACTTTTAATAAAGATGCTATAAAATTTTTGCTGGAAAATATTCTTATTCCAGGCTGAGAAAATTACTCCTATAGCTGGGGGGGGGGAATATATAGATCAAGGCCACCTGTGGTCTGTACGTCAGCCAGTAGAGGGTGCAGTCAGCGTGGCTGCATTTCCTACACGCCTGAGCTGGGCACCGCTGCCGCTTCAGCTTGTTTCTAGAGGTGGGCAAATGTAATGAGGCATCTACCGTTACGTTATGGGTGCAGTTCAGTACTAAATAATAGGTACAAATGGCACGGCATCTGTTTTTCTCAGCTTCTCGTTTCCTTTATTCACATCTGTTCTCAGTGTTTATGGAGTGATGCAGGGCTTGTGTTGCACACATGCGATTCGGAGACTGCAAGAAAGGCTTGCAAGCTCACATATCTTCTGACTGCAAACGTAAGAGACATGTCTGTAAGATATTTTCATAATCACAGGATTAAAAAAGGTGCATTTCCTATCAATAGAAAAGTTTATTTCTATTATATCTTCAGACCTTTAATCAGGCTTCACTCAAACTTCCACTGAAATAAACCAAAAGTATTTCCCGGACACTGGGAATATTAGCTTTTCCAGATGATGTAAATTGAAGAGGGGCTAAGAGGCGTTTGTTTGCAAAGGGGATGTTCCAGTGGCCCTTGTTAAAAGGGGAATTATCTCAAGGAGGCATTTGCCTCCTTCCACAAGCACCTGTGGGTTAAGCAGTCCTGGGTGATGGGACTGCTGCTGTGCAGTCAGCTCTACAGCACTTGCCAGCCTTTTGATTTGTAAGTATTTTGCAGTAAGGCTGGCACAGATGCGAATAAGACTATATCTGTAGAAGCATTTGAATACACCGGCTGCAGTCCAGTGTTTCACATCTGTAATTCTACGTAACTTGCAGTGCCCGGTCTACCCCAACTGTCTTGGTGTCTCTGAAGGCCAAAAGGAAACACTGGTGGGGTTTAGGCTGTGGGAAGCTAAGCCCAGTGTTTCGAGCAGCCTACAACTCTCTTAGATTGAGTTCAGCACCTACAGAATAAATGAAAACACAAAGCTGTTCTTGACAATGCTGAATTGTAGAGGTGAGCAATTATCAAAGAATAAGCACTATGTAATAATCACAAGATACACAGCATGAAAGGTTCTGCGACAGGTGAAAATGAACACATTTACACAAGATGGAGCTAAAATTTGAGTCTAAAATGAAGGATATACTTTTCTTTTTGAGGAAGTATTTTTTGATCTAAAGACCGAAAATATGGTGCTTGTCTCATTAGCACATGCTAAATAAATGACAACTTCTTTCAGCATTATCTTAGGTTTGGTTTAGGTTCCCTTTCAAAGACTAGACAAGATAAAGCACCTTGCATTAGCATACCTATCCGACAAGATGACATCTCACACTGGTTTGGTAAAATATGATGGCAAATTTTACAGGTCAATGATCTCTGCCTAGTATGAGTAAAATCAGTGTTGTCCACTCCTTTCCTATGGAGCTATCTGCAATGGAAACAACTAGCAACATCTCAGATGAAATGTCTCAAATCTCAGTATGGTCCCTGCAGCCATCTAGTTCATCAAAGTATGAAACAAGCTGAGGAGAGCTTATGTTCAATGATGCTCTGAGGGAAAATGACTGTCTGGCATCAGCACTGGAAGTAGGATGTGTCTAACTGATGATTCAGGATTGTTTTTTGAAAATACTGGGCAAATTGAGTAATTTGAAGCAATCATGGAATATAACATGCAACACAACATTCTTCTACCCTGCAGTCCCCCTTCTGGGAAATCTGGAGTGGTGGTGAGCACATTTATCAAGAAAATAATGACCCCAAACAGACTCCTTGAAGCCTAAGGTTTTGTTTTGGTTGGTTTTTGTTTTGTTTTGTTTTTTATAAGAGGAATCTGGGGAACTAATTAGGAGGAAATAGCTCCTCAATGTCCTGAGTGAACTCCCACTGAGAAAATAAACAATTTACTGACTCACGCAACTACACACATCCAAAGATAGTCATCTTTATGACATGAGTTTTTCCAAATATGGAACACAGAAGGGCATGCAGATGTAATGTTTGATAATGAAAAAAAAGGGTATATATTCCAAGATCCACACTTGTCATGATTATTCCAATTTTAATTAGTTTTCCCATTCAAAGATAAAAATATACCAAAGAGGTGTACAGTACTGTATTTTATGCAAAAATTAAGGTAAAGAGATGAAGTTATTTTCTACCTAATTCTGTAGCCTTTAACCAATTTCCTTGCTATGTTATGTTCCATTCATTCTTTGGAGAACAGGAGGTGCACAAGTTTTGGGTGTGGACATTTGCTGGCTGTCAGACACCAAATGTTCTAGAACCAGCTTTGAAAACACTCAGTTTTGCAAACATTGAGTCTTTTGGACCTTCTCCCCAGAACAGAGGGCCAAATGTTTTGATCAACAAAGGAATAAAGTCGTGAGAATTGAAAACAGCGGCAGTGCGTGCATTGAAATAGTATAGACACCCAGGAGTAATGTAGGGTATCAGAGGGAGGTACGACAAGAAGTAAGGGCAGCACATTAACATTTAGACTGAGCGTCAGCAGAAATGTCCTGTCAGTGTGATGTGTGGAATTATCCTAAGGGAAGTAACTAAAGCTCGTTGCTGACAACCATCGCTTTTCAACATTTCAAGTTGGCAGCTCTGCATCTATACCAAACACTCTCATCAGCCCTTTCATTTTATGACAAACACAAGAAGAAAAGTATATAATCAACAGCAGCGACAGACCTATATGAAATAGCTTTGTGTTGTGAGAAGCTGAAATGGAACACTTGATCTGGGTGGAAGAAGTGAGTACAATTCACTTTGAATTTTTTTAAAATCCCAGCATCCTGGAAACATCCCGATTATGTTTTTATGACTCATCTTAGGGCCTTATATGGGCAGCTCAGAAACACCCTGAATATTCAGAAGGAGACTTAAGAAAGTACCGTTGAAAAAAACCTAGCTACTGTGTCAGGACGCAAAGCTAAATTGCTTACTGTTTTCATTACTGAATATCTACAGTTAAGAGTCCCACTCTCTTAGGATTCTGAGGATATTTCTTACGGCCAATGGAGAGAGAGAAAAAAGGTTTTGAGATAATAATAAAGACTGAACACAATGGTGCCATGTTTAGCAATACATACATTCACTCACACACACTATCCTTTCTTAATGGTTCAGTTCCCTCATGCTTTTAACATGCTCTCTTTAAAAGGGCTTGTCAAGACAAATTGTCTTCCAAGTAAAAGAGGCAATTCCTTAATATAATTTGATAATCATCATTTCCTAAAGAAATGTATTAAATTCCAGCTGCTCAATTCCTCTCCATTCCATTGACATAGTCTCCCTTTCTTTTTCTCCTGCTGATGTCCCAACGCATCCTCTATACTGGTGTCCATACAACCAGAAGTTGTGGGCAGGACCTGTTCTATATTTTGCATTTTACACTTTCTGGTGCCTGTGAAAGAAGCATCCAAAGAGATTCATACTGGCAATCTCTATCCCTGACACTTTATCAATTGCTCTTCTCACTTTTATATAACTGTGGTTAAAAACTGACATGAACATCTTCTTCATGGAACCTTCTCAGAACCCCATGGTCTACACAGTTATGACTCACAATTTAAAGCCCGTATTACATTTTCTACATCTGGTACTTCATGCATTTATTTAAAAAAACCACTGTGTAACTCAAATGCACATAAATATGGATTTGCTCATTAGCAACGCTCCTTCTGTAACTACTGTTAGAGCACCTTAGGGAATAAAATACTTAATTCTAAATGTTTGGGAGGGACAGATTCTCAGTTGTGTTGTCTGAACTTTCCAAAAACAAACCATGCATTTGATACATAGCAGTCAACCCACTAAATAAATACTGTAAATGCAAGAAGAAAATCTGATGCTCAGAAGTCCTCAAACTGTTCTGCCAGTGGACTACCTGATCAAGATTTTACCCTCACTTTTTCCTCACACTTTACCCTAAAGCTGAAACTATCACATGCAAAAGCAAAAAGCGGTGGTTACCTCTTTTTTTTAGTTGTGGTTTGGCCATGCTTCCACAAGTTGGATAATGAGACAGCTTGTGATAACTAGTGATTAAACATGATTGTGGCTAAAAGTTCTCACAATCGTTTGGATAGTATCAATACATTTTGAAAAAAAAAATCTGTACGTTTTTAATGCATTAGAGCAACAAAATTGTTAAGTACAACACAGGACACAGAAAAAGAAAAAAAGTCTTATACCCATATTCTAAGTTATATTACGTGCCTTAACAGATGATACCATGGTCTGGAAAGTATTCTATCTGGTACGGGTCAGCACAACTTATTGCTGCAATTAAACAAAGTTGGGCACAGTGTTCAGCATACAATGTCTTGAAAGATTAAGATAATGATGTGAAATGGGGCAAGCAATGCTAAGATTATTTGTCTCATGCCCTCTTTGTGTTTGGGGCCTCTGAAAAAATTGTGGGCGAAAATTATTTGAGAAGAGATCTACAAAATGTTGTTCATCACATCAATGTTAGCATAAATTGTATCTGATTTATAAAAGAATTTTGCTAGAAGGAATATTTAGAGAGTTCATTCTGACTACATATCATCTAAAAGAAGATTTATATATTTTAAGGTTTACATCACTGTATATTGGTGAAACGTGATTGCATACAACTTCCAGTTTCATCCTCCTTTTTGGGAAGTTCTCAGAAAAAAAAGCATCCAAAACAGCAGTCATTTATCTTTGATTTAAGCACAATTTGATGCCTACTCCATATACATACAAAATAATTCAAGACAGCGCAAAACACGTATTTGACAGGTTTCCAAAAGACACCAGTGCATACTAATATTTTTGCATTTACAGGCATAAATTCACGGGTGGCTCTCATGCTAGATGACTTGAAAAAGTCTTTGCATTATTATCTTCTATAAAGATTATTCATTTATTCAGTGTTTTAGTTGCATATTCTTCATGCATTATTTCCTGCAATGCTTATAGGATCATGTTATTCAGAGATTCTGTTACTATTTACCCATACAATACCATTACTACCCTTGAAATACCAAGAAAATGCTGATTTGCAGGGGTTTTCCACAGAACAGATTGTAATGATTATAACAGTCTACAGAAACTCTCTATAAAATATGACTGACATAACTATGCCCTAGAGAGCAATGGTTAAATAATAATATACATACATAATGTCATTATTATATTGATTTATACAGATGTGATATTACCTAGCCTATATGTGAAAGAAAAAAATGACAGCTGTTAATAAAAAGCAAAACTAGTCATATAACTTATGCAATCAAAAAAAATTTAAACCGATGTTAAACAACATGTATACATTATTCTCAGCCTCACATCTGTGTTCTGAAACATCCCCGAAGCAAGCGTTTATAAATAAAAGAGCAAACCAGCTCCTAGATCAAACTTCTTGCTATTCACAGCAGGTTTGATTTGGCTCAGCCAGAAAAAAAAATTCTCCAAACAAAGCCTTCAAAATACAACATCTTTTCCCCCAAACCCATCAGCTCATTATCAGTTCTTTAGGAAAATGTGGGCCATTAGCAGTGAATGGTAGGTTCAAGAAATGTATGAACTGCACTGTTACTGAAGGAGGATTCAAACTCATCTGAGCCTGCACTGGAAACTTTTGAACCTATGTAGCTCTACCAGCTGCAAAAATATATATATACTATGAGTTGGTATACATGGACGTTGTTATATTTGTAATAAAATTCTTGAGGTCGTAAAACCCCACATAAAATCAGGTTAAAGGCATTCTGACCAGTCATTACTGCAATCAGTATAAGTTTCTCAAACTTTTTTTTTTAACTTAAATAAAATTGAGGACAGAGGACAGCATGGAGGCTTATGGCTCCTACTGAAAGAAACACACCTACTGAGACAAGATCAGCTTTTGTATATTTTTTTTTTCCTGTTAAACATCCAGATCGTATTTCCATTGATTCATAGCCCAAAGCTCTCTCTTTTGGCTCTGTAGTGATAGAATGGCCAGACAGAAAATATACTTTTGCTCAGATTATGCCCCAATGTCTTTACTGATTCCTTAACCCATCTACAACATAGCTCTTTAAAGATGATACTTGGTTCAAAAGGAAAGAAAATGAAAATATTAAGGGAGCTGTAATGGAAGATATAAATCCTTACCCTCATTCAGATTTAATATTTGATTGTTCCATTGTGTAAGGCATGCAAAACAGGATGAAGACAGAGGGATGGATGCTAAACTCAGAGGAAGAAGTTAAAAGTAGGATTTTTCTATACTCCTTTTTATGGAAAACGTAAATAATATAGAACTTGTGTACCAAACTTGCACCTCATTTTCTACTGTATGTTATTATGTGCACAAGATACAGTTTCATATGTTGTATCAATTTCTTATATAGACTAAATTCCTCAGATTATGCAACATACCAAAATAAGACACCAGCTTCATCTGATTTCATGAAAGCCAGTGGTCTTAACACAATAAAATCTAATACAGGTTGAAGCAGGCAGATAAGGTGAAACTTATCAGCTAAATAACACATTTAGTTCAAATATACCAAAAGCAGCAAAGGATTTACCATCTTTGGACACTATATGTTAATACATAGGTATCTGGGATATCCAAAATATCGAATGGAACACGCCCATGAGAAAACAGATAAATCCAAGTCAGTGAGGAAGGGCAATGAATACCTGCTCCCGGCAGTGTGATGCTAGGACTGATCCAAGCTAACTGCTGAAAACACAGAATGAATCAAGGGGAGAACTTCTGATGTGAACAGGAGGACAGACACAAAATTACTGTTACACCTTATGACAGGAATCTGAAAAATATTGCACAGTATCTGAATTCAATACTCACTTCAGAGCTCAGGCATAGTTACCCTTCTGCAACTTTTCCCGAGCACCACCACCACATGCATTTGGCAAGCCAAGATGTCCCATTGACTGAATCAAGTGTGTTGGTTGAGCAAAGGAAGTCCGCCTGTCCCTGACAAACTAGGAAGTCAAACCAAGACAGAATAAATATTCCTCTTCTCCTAGTTCTAAATCCACCTAATGAGGCAGTACAGATGATGATATAACCATTTAAGGGCATATAAATGCTACAGGACAGGTTCCCCTCAGCACCCACAGGACTTTAATAGTTAAACAAGTGCAAAAAACTACTGATATTCTCCTTTGAAAGCTGTCGTGTGCCATTGACAGCTCAGGTGATTTACAGGAGCCATCAGAAACTTCAGCCTGTGCTTCTCAACAGTTCATTTTCATTCAAGAAAACAAAGTAAAATGGGTTGCACATTAGGCTCTCCTGCTGTCTTAAATCATGAAATAATTGTGTTGAAATTGATCATGACCTTGTGTTGTGCTTCTCTAAATATCTCAGAATTATTCTTCTAAGGTAAACCAAATCAAAACAACCTATGCTCCCAACTACAAAGAGCCTAATATCAATAACAAGCTTTCCTTTCCACTAACAGCCAAAACATTACCACTCCCAGTCTGATAATGTCTGCAAATTAAAACATCCAGCAACATTTAAGCACTGTATATCAAGTGGAGACTTGACAGGGATTCCCATCAAGTCCTTCTTGCTAGGTAAAGAGAAGACCTTCAAAAGAAATTTGATTGGTGATATATTTCTCAGGTCTAGAGGGGCTTCATATTGTGCCCTAATGTATTACTTCAGTACATCATTTATATGCTTCTCCTATAGCATCAGTCATCGCTAATGGCCTCAGACCTTTCTCATCTTTCACACGGCATTCATCAGAGCTGGCTCCTCTCAACATTTTTGTCCCTTTTTGACCAAGTTACCGATCGCCATCTAAATTCGTTATCATCAAAACATGACAGCTACAGAGTTAGCTGTTGAAAAGGAAGATTAGATTCCTGAAAGCAGAATCCTGTTCTTCGCCTTTGGTTTCAATGGGGAGCTATGCAATGCCACTTCCAGATTGCAGAGGTCCTCACCTCTCAGGCCGTGTTTCTGGTGTAGCAAGCAGCTGCTCTGAAATTCCACAACTATAATTGGCCTGCGGCAACCTTTCCCTTTCAATCCAAAATGCAAGAAAATTTCTTTTTAATGTATTCCGTGTGCAAACCCATCATTGCTTTTCTCTGGAGAAGTATAAGTATCTTGCCCTGCTAGTAACACAGGTCTTCTCAGAAGGGGAATAGGGGGGCTTAGATAGGCCTTTGCTGCTTCCTTCTAGAGCATGAAGACCAGCAGGGTCTGCCTCTCCAGGAGTGCTTTTGCGTCTTCCACGGGATGTCTCCCTAAAAGTTGCCAGAATAAATTCCCTTCTGCCTCTTCCAAGCCTTTTCCCTAGTACAGGCTACAGTTTTATCACAAAAAGTCTACAACATAAGCTTCCAAAGTTCTCACTTCAGTCTTGCTGATACTTCCCAAAGGAGGACAAAGCTCTTCTTCAGCAATATTTGCCAAGCAACGCGTACTTTGTATTGTCAGTGTCTGTCCTACACTTCAACTCAGAGAGTAATGCCACCATTCTGGTATAATTGACATAACACAGAATAGCTGGTCACTATAAATCACAATGTCCTAATGAAGGATAAAAAGAAAAGGAACATTTATGTGGCACACATAATTCACAGCACATTTATACTGGCATTTTTCAAGAGCTGAAAAGGTATATGGACAGAGGGTGAGATAGGAGAAGTGAAATAAAGAACTGTATGGTATACTCACAGGATGTCTGTTCTGAGTGCAGACAAATTTCTGAAAACATTTTAAACATCAGGGTTACTCAAGTTTACACTGAAAACATCGGGTTTTTTTCCCTCTTCTTCACTGATCTCAATATGTCCTTCTCCTTTGTGATTTCATGCCATGTCTAAGCTAGTAACTAACTTTCTTAGGCTTGCTAATAATATTCAGGAATTATGTATACTTATGATGCAGTATATTACTGTAACAATTAACAATAATTTACTTCAGGTTAGTGTGACTGCTGACATGAAATATAGCACAGAGCATAGCAAAATAATACTACTAACAATAGAAATAACAACAAGAGATGTAACTGTCCATACAGTACAAAGAAGCTGCATCTGGTTTAGGACAACTTGCTGGTTTTTAGCAGGATTTAATCAGCATGATAGGAAACCTCCTACGAGCATGTGAATTTTGACATCTGCAGAACCTTTATTTCCATGTAACTGTTTTATTTCATTTCTCCTGTGCCATTTTGAAGGCTTTGTTGCCACTAGTACTCCAGATCAAACTCAGTAACTGGGATCCTTAATTTTAGCAGCCCCTGAAAGGCCATTGAAATCATCAATCTCACCATGACTTTCCTGGGAGTCTCATGGAAGGGAGCCTTGGCAACTGACAATTTAGGTGCGAGAATTAAATAATGTAGGAAAATAAATAGACTGTGTCACCCAGAAAAGGATTGGTGTCACTGAGCCCCTGCAACACATGGCATGCTTCTCCAAAGTTGCACCATGCTACCTCTCTTTTGGAAGGAAATTTAGCAGCAGGCATGCTGACCCTGCTGTTAAGCCACCCCTCCTGTCTCAGGCAGTTTTTCACTTCTCTGGGAAAGGTGAAAGCAACAGATGCATCTCCAGAAATCTTTACATGCAATGAGTCTGGCTGCGTGACCTTCATAGTTTTAAAAGATAGGAAACCTCCACATCAGTAATCACAACCACAGAAAAATGCTCTTCTCTAGGCTCCAAACATTTTACTTTTTTTTTTTTCTTTCTTTCTTTTTTTTTTTTTTTTTTTGGTCTGCTAGGATAATAGGATTGCTCATATTTACTGCTGGTGAAAGATGAGCAGGTTAATGACAAGACTGTAAAATAAAACTCCACTTAAAGTCAGAGTAACCGTAGCAGCAAGTACTGGTATCCTCTGAAAACTTAAATGAGTCTGCCAAAATGGTTACATATGTAGCAAGAGCTGAAAGTAAATCCAAGTCTATAGTCCTAAAGAGTAAGTGTAATCACTATTTTATCTCCATTTAAGTGATACATTAGGACAGAAGGAACACCACTGTGTTCCTAGCTGCACAAACAGATACTTAACAGTGGTAGCACTTTATGCAAACTACCTATTAAGCTACTAAGAAAGTGCCAAAAAATGTAGCAAAGTAATTAAATAATGGACAAGGCCTGAATTTTGTTATAAGCTTTCCAAACCGCAAAAACAATGCCAAAAGATAGTATAAATTCAGTATTGTTTGAAATTCTTTGGCACTGTGGATTCTTGAAGTCCTGTACTCTGATCTACCTTTATTACTCATCCACAAACATCTAGCAATTTTTATTACAAGTCCAATCCATTACAGTATTAAACTTAAATTCAATATACACTGCAAGGTCGTGATCCCACTGGTGATGAAAATCTGTGTCTGGTACAGCCCGCTTCATTTAAGGCTTAGATCTCTTGACCTACTAAAAAAAATGAGACTCGCAAAAGGCACGCTCAGATGTCAGAAAGAGTAGACTCGGCATCAGAGTGGAAAGTTTACCTAGTATCTCCAAATGGGTTAATTGCACGCCAGACTCTATTTATGAAGCCCATCTGATGTTAGTGTTCTGGAAGAAAACCCCTCTGGTTATCTGATGGCAAAATGGAAATTAGTCCTTCAGACCAAATAACGACAACAAATAAATATTTAAGCCAAGCTGCATGTGCATTATACCTGCCACCGGCTACAGTAAGTCTGTAATCTTTCGAATCACTTCAATTTTACTTAATATTTGCTAAGTTAAGTTGTACTTTAGACTTTGCAGTACTGCACTGGCAAATGTAATAACTAGAATAATACTATTTTGCAGAAGGTAAATAGCACTTTCTGGGCTGAATATATGCTAAGGATGAAGTGTCAGCGTGACGTAGCCCAACATGTGACACTACTAAACTGTAGGGGACCTTATATTCTTAATACTTGGAAACAGGTACCTATATTGAAAAAACACACGACTCTCTAAATGCTTTCTCACCTTCATCTCACTCCTTTTTGCTATATTATTTTCCTTCCTCCCATCTTATTATTTTTTTTTTAGCATCTGAAATTGAGTGATTGCTTCATCTCAGAAGCAGTGTGATACTTCAAATTGTTTACATTTCAATTGAGAGCAAGCAGCTAGGATTTGTCAAACAAACAACTTAAGGCATGTATTCTTGATGTACTAGCTTAATTAATACTAATTGTACCACTCCGGTTATCTCACCAGCCTTGTCTCTTGCCACATATTGTCCAGATAAGGACTTCAGTGAGATAACAAATCTAGACCAGTTACATCACCCATCAGAAGGTAGAAAATTGCACAAAAACTGTCTAGTTATTGCCTAGCAACAGCACAGCATTGCCTTAGTATTCTGATTTGCCAAGGCAGTTCTCTTTCAGAGCACTAAGCCAAGAAGATGAAGGAAATGCAGTATACCCTGGATGCAAAAGGACATCCTCCCAGCTCTGTGCCCTACAGTCAGAACAGGCTGATCATGTTTAACAGAAATCCTGAAGGTTTTCTCTATCTATCTGGGCTGAATTCTTGCTGAAACTCAGAATGGAATGCATGAGGATAAACAGTACAAATTGTCTAGGATATTTTCCTTTCCTGTCTGCACAGGAAGATGACCTTTTTATCTTTTTTACACCCAGAACTCTCCTGATGGAGGTGTTGGAGTGGGATAATAAAAGACTGACCCTTCCTTCTACCATCTCCAAAACTCATGAGACGCAAGTCAGTTGTACCTTCATATTTAGTGACATCTTTACTGTTAGCTACCCAATTGTCCCCTCCCCAGTGTGAAGAATTACTTTCAAGTCAGTCTTCTGCAGCAAAGTACCTGCTTATGAACGGTTATCAGGAATAAGGGTTCCTAATCTGGCCTAATGCACTAATGTAGAATAGAGAAAAATAGAATTAGGCTTCGAGCAAAGACGCTGGGATTTGTAAGCCACAGTGGGAATGCAAGGACACTTCGTAGTAAAAACACAGCCACTGTCGGTTACATTGTTCAGCTGTGAAAACAGTGGTAGAGGCCATTCCAGAAATTAAAATGGTGAGTGCATAATAAAGGGTGGAAGACACATTTTATAAATGGAGACTAAAGAAAAGCGTTTTCAAACACTTAGGGACTATACGTGACACTCCCATTGTTAGGATGGGAGCTGAGCCAAAATGGTTATACTCAAAGGGAAGAGACAGTTTGGAACCGCTAAATGGAAATATTTTGTACAAAACGTGTAATTAAATTGTGGAACACTCTTTCATTGTAAAATACTGAGTCTAATAGCTTAGGAGGATGTAAAAAATACCTAGATATTGTAGACATAAGGACACATGCAATGTATCACACCCAATTACTCTAAAATAATGTATTAGTCCATGTTGGTAGCACAGAAAAATACATCTTCCTGTTCAAGATATGGTGTTATCCACCACTGGTATACACATTAAAACTGCTCCCTAGAGCTACATGTCCAAAACTGGCAAAGCAAAAAAGAAATTATGAGAGTGCCCACTTTTTAACACTTCAAGGAATTGTACAGCACTGATCTCGATATGCAAAGCTGAGCCTTACATTCCCATTAAAAAAGATGTGTTTTCCAAAGAAAGAAAAGGAAATTAAGTAAAGCACATAGTGAGTTAATTCACAGCTCATTGATGGAATCCTTGATCTACTGAGGGTAAAGTGATTAAATCATTGGCTACCTAAGCCATTAATGAGCAAAACCATAGGACTTGTAGATGGTTTAAAGCTGAGATGCTATTACAGGAAGGAGCAGGTAGACAGGTGATGAGTACTGAATATGCTTTCTAGTCCATAGAAATAGGCGAGTAGGATAAAAATAACAAAAATCCCCAGGCAATAACTTACAACAATTATTTGGCAGCACAGGATTTTTTTAAGAGAACAGAAAAAAAAAAAAATACTAAGTATAGGAAGGCAGGGAAAGTTTGCTCTTTACAGAAAGAACACAAAGCTTGCCCTTCTCTCATACCAACAGTAGGATAGTGACACCTCATTATTTTGGAAGTTGCTACTACAAACAGCTCTACCAAACATGAGCGACTGAAGTACCTGCTTCCCCTTTTGCCTTTGTCTCTGCAAAAAACATCAAGCTTAGTATATTGTCTTTAGAGTTATTCTTTCTTTTGTTTTGTCTTATATGGAGATATTCATTTTCATGGGGGGAAAAAACCCTCAAAATAGCATATCTGAAGAATGTAATAGCACTAGCAACTATCCAACTGTAGTAACACAAACTTCCTCTGAGAAAAATAGTAGGTCTGTCTCAAGCATTAGAGCTGTTAATGTTCCTCTGCAAAGACATCGAAGCTGTTAATTTAACAGTAACTTCAAACTCTGAGAAGTCTTGTTTTCAAATGTTATGTTTCACAAAGTTGGTTAAAATTAGTCTTCCTCAGATTCTGCACATGATATTTTACAAGACTAAGCAATAAAATTAAGGTAATCTCTTAAGAGATTACAGGTACAAATCTCTGTACACATTCAGTGACATGTCGTGAAAGTGCAGCAGACCACAGAAAAGCACAGATCATTAGTGACATCAGTGTAAATTTTATACCTCACTGCTGAAAGGCATAACATTGACTGTAAAAATTTCATTAAGAACCTCCAGAACCTCAACAGCAAAAAGAAGATTTGAAATGCGTGAAATAAATGCCAGTGTTGTCACGAGCTGTGCTTTTTGCTTGCTAGAATTTATTTTAAGTTACCTACTTTACAACTAAACTTGGTCTGATTCTGAGAATTAGGAGCAGGTTCACCACCATCTTGCACGGCCAACGTCTGCGACAAAGTATTACTAAATGAATGTAGGCTGCTCTCACATCAGATTGGGAAATTTCCACACTCACTTTACACTAACAAAAACTTTCTACATTAGATGAAAGACAGTGGCTAATCTGACCCCAACAGCTGTATGAAATTGTCCTACTATGAGTGAACTCTGATTTCAATAAAGAATAAATCTATTTACTGTTACACCATGCTTTTTATTTATAGATACCAGGCTTTAAAACCATCCAGTATTGCCTTAGGTGACTCGCAATTTCAGCTGTAGTTCACATGCAGCAAATATTATTCAATGATTTAAGACAGCAGGAGAGCCTAATGTGCAACCCACTTTACTTTGTTTTCTTGAATAAAAATGAACTGTTGAGAAGAGATAGCATTTCCTTAAAGGCTCTTGTGGATTTAGAAAGCAAGACGTGTATGCATACCCAAAATATTCATTAGATTGTGATAAGAAAAAAAGTGAAAAAACAATGGGCTTTAAAAAAGGTAGATTTTGGAGAAGTGAGTTTAAGAAAATTGATGTGAATTAGGTAGAGTCCAAAAAAATCAAGTGTAGTAAAGGAAGGATATTACTAGCTATGTTTGTTCCAATAAAACATCTGCAGGATGTGTCACAAATGAGAACAGGAGCTGGTGTGCAGAAGCAAAGGATGAGGAAAACAGTATCAAGGATAAAATGACAGCGTTAAAAGGTAGAAAGAATCTAGAATACAGGAGGATTATGTAAATTACAAGAGCCTGAGGCAATCAAAAATACTTGAGAAAGCCAAATTGAAAAATGAGCATCAAATAGTGCAAAGCATCTCAAGTAATACCAAAAGATATTTTAAGCATAATTATACACCAAGCAACTGACAGGAGAAAAAGGTGATGGAGTGTAAAGGAACAGGAAGGCTATACAGCAATTATTCCTGTACCTACCTTTAAAACTGAAGAGGGCAGACGTCTGCCTAAGACTCATCACACAGAAATGACGGTGAGGAATTAAAAGAAAAGGTGATAATACCCAAACTGTCAATTAACTGGATTGTTGTTCTTAAAACCGATAAGAGACCAGAGCCGAACAATGCTCATCTAAAAGTACTACATGAAGTAAGCATAGAAATTGAAGAAGGTGTAATGAAAATTTATATTTAGTACCATCATTTCAAGAGACTGGCATGGGGCCAAGCAGGCATACAGCAAGAAATTACCAGTCAGTTCATTTCCCATTAGTTGTCGAGCAAGTCTTAGACAACCATTAAGAGGATCACACTGGGGCTGGGGAGGAGGGGAACATGAAAATTCAGAGCATAATCAAGGACAGCTAATATTGTTTCAGGTCATGCCTCAGTAACTCAGATTTCATTGAGCCTATTACTGCCTAGCCTGGCAAAGGGGTGCAGTAAATGTCAAAGATGTTAGTTATTTAGATTGTCAGAAAACATTTGACAAAGCTCCACATCTAGGAGGAACTTATCAGTATTATAAACTAACAGACAATAAGCTCTAATGTGTCAGCAAGTTCTAAAATTTGGTTATTAAACATACAATGGCATTGCAGAGTTCAAGGTGTTAGAAATCAACATAAGAGCAGGCGAAGAAAAATCAACACTAGACCAGGAGCGACTAAAAGAAAGGTTACAGATTGGATATACTTCACAGGGGTGAAGCTCTTCTGCCAAGTCACCCTCCGGGACAATTTAGATATAGGGTAATTAGAGCTGCATCATCTTGACAAGCGGATCCAATTAGTTACAAACAGGGTGCAGAGGTGAGAAGAGGATACTGGGGATCACAGTGGTCCTGGAGGGAAGGAATTCGGGTTGAGTTTTCCACTGTCCCTGCATTACCAGCAGTAACCCAGACCTGCCCTTTCTACCTGGATGAAGACACATCTCGACACCCTCCCAACACTGACCATTGGTCCACACGCTCCCACCGCACAGGAAGGTGTGGGCAGGCACCCTTCTTGACGATGGGATAACAGGTTGGTATGCCTGCCTGTTCTGCAGGACAAATAATTTTTGGACTGTACTAAAAGAGGACTGTTTGCACCTTTGTGTGCTGCTAACACATGTTGGCTTCCTATCCCTTTTTACTGTATTGTTGCAGTCCTCCAAGAAAAGGACTTCATCCAGTTACGAAGCAGAAAACCTATTTTCCTCTTCACAAAAGGCTTTTATGCATGACTATCTGCACGATCACAACGATTAAGTATATTTAAATCCCCTTCTTGAGTTTATCAAAGCCCCAGGAAGGCAAATACTGCAGGAGGGCTCCAAGGCACCTCCTGCCTTGTGCAGAAGCTGCTCCTGGGGCTGCGTGCAGGGAAAAGCACGCTGCGGTGGCCTTTTAGCTGTGCCCTTGTTTGTCTCATCAGAGGCAGCTTAAAAGGCAGCATGTTTTATTCCTTATTCCCACACACAGTCTTTGTGGCTGCAATTGTGAAGTGGTGGGGTGAGGGACCGTGCGTGAGTCATGCTGCTATGCAGAAAGGGATCTCAGCAGAACAGGGTGGGGGGGAAAGAGGGGAGGAAAAAAAAAAGTCACATACTCCCAGCCTGCGCCCTCTGCCACCTCCGTGCAGCGAGCAGCAGGCTGGGGTTTGACAGGTCTTTCGGCACTCTCTTGTCCTTCCTGCCCTCTTGCTCAAATGCTGCATAACACAATTCTGCCCAGCAGAGCTGCCAGACATTTTACAGGGAGCTGCTGTAGGGCTATGGGGAGAAGAGGGAGGGAGGTGCGCTGTGTACGAGCTAGCCGGTGGGAAGAGGAAGAAGGGAAGGAGGGAGACATGCTGTGTTGGAGACAGCTGGGAGAGCCCATGCCTTCAGGGGACAGCGATCAAGGAAGATAGGGACTAAGCAAGGAAGCCGGTGAAGAGATCTTCTAGAAAAGATTAACAGAGAATGGGGGAAAAAAAAAAAAAGAAAAAAAAGAGCCTTGGCTTCAACAGGACTATGCATCTGCTTAAAACATGTGTTGGATCCTTAATTCATGCTAGAGGCATTGCAGCGTTCCTTCCATTTCATGCAGAAAAGTGAGAGATTATTTCAGGTAATCATTTGGTCTTCGGTCTCTTCCACTCAGCAATTTCTGCCGCTCATCTTGGGCAAGGACTGAACTCTACTGCTGCGTAAAATGGCATAGGGCTTCCATATATAGAGATTATAACTGGTATCTAGGAGTTAATATTTCTCTATATAGGTTAATGTGACTTGTACATGATCCTGCTTATGGATAATGGCTAGATGTGACCACCAGTCACACTGGAATAGTGGAAAAAATTACTCTGTTTGGAAAGAGAACTGAAGAAAATGGACAGCTACCACTGAAACAGTCTCTAGGATTGTTGTATTGTTATTGAGAAACTGTCCTTGTGGAAAGAAGTGCAAAGTATATACCAAAGAATTGCAGAACAAGAAGTTAAATTTGAAGGAAGTTTCAAATAATTCCCTGTTGACAAAGTTGGAAGATGGAGCTAAGACACAACAGTGTTTAATGAAACTAGGATGGCCAGATCTTCACCTGGGGTCAGTTTATGCAATTCCTTTGATTTCCATTAAGTAAAGCAGTTTACAGAAGCCAAACCCCTTGCTTCATATCTTAAAGATGTAGCCTGATTTGATGAGAGGTTTTCCTAAACTTGGCTCAACTGCTAAGAAACAGTGATGTGTAATTTGTAATGAATCAGGCCTGCATTCCGTGTCAAGGTCTTCTGATTTTTTTTTATTATTATTATTTTATTTTTCCTAAAAGGGCAAGTGAATAACTCAACTCCCATGACAGGTTTATTGCAGAAAGAAATGGTAGTATTTGCATCATAAAACTTTTTTTTTTCCTTGGAATCTGGTAAAGTACTGTAGAAGAGTATTTCAGTCATTTCTTTGGCTGAATTAAATAGAGGGAGAGAATGTTGATTTATACACAGGCAGGTTTTTTCCACTTCATTTTATTTAGAACAAAACCAAGTGGAAAGGGGAATTAATAAAACAGTGCTAAAACAAGACAACCCCCTCCCACAACACTTTACAAATTCCAAGATTTGCTTTTCTAAGATATACCCTTTTATCACCAAAGTGCTGTGTAACGGATTGCAGTAATAAAATTATTTCACTGGAATGATCTGGTTTACATAAGAATTCTTAAGCTTTTCTTTGCCTTTTCAAAGAATATATGAAAGCAAATTAGGAATTAGCTGCTAGGTTTAAAATAGTTGAGTGTGTTAAGAAAAATGCAGATGTGTAATCCTGCAAATGTATGATAATTTAACATAAATAATTCTTGAATTAATTAAAGGATTTACAGGTTTGTGTTATGTTCTTTCTCCCGGCTTCTTTTTGAAAGCATGATTCAGAATGATCATCTTACACATATCTGGCACATGTAGCCATATGAGTGGTTTTAGTGCACACAGCTACTTCTAGGCAAAATTTCAAATGTTTTGGGACCTTCTCAAGTCCCAAGATCTGACACATTTTGTCTTATGTAGCCCTCATGGCTCTACAGCCTGGCCACCATCCATATAGCCAAGTACTGGACAAATCAGAAAAATCTATTAATTTGCACAGGTCTTTAACTGGCCTGAGATGATCTTAAGAAATGAGGGGCATGTCTCTTCTCACTTTGAGCAGAATGTATAGATTCTGAAGTACTGTCAGACCTTGCCAAACTATGTGTGTGTCAGAGGGGAAGGGAGAAGAGAAGATGGATATTTTTTAATGTTCGTAAGATCTGCATGTAATTTTTGACTGTAGAACAAAAGCAGTGCCTCATTCAGCAAGATGACAAAAGGTTATTTGGCACCTGGCATAAAATACACTTCTTGCAAGAACGTGGCATGAAAACTAAAGTGATAACAAGTAAAATGCCAACGTCTGTGCAATAAAATCATTGATGCTGAATGTTAAACAATCATAAACAGAATATTAAACCTTCTAAGAACATCACTCCTGTGAACACCAAAAATTAGGCAAACCTAAGCTGACAGCTTCTCTGATATTAAGAAAATAAACAGACTTACAGTCCCAAGATCTTTACCATTACCTTTAATGTCCTAGGACATCAGGTAAACTGTAGGAAACATATACTGCTACTTGTTAATGAATCACATGGGATAAAACGACATCAGTCCAGTTAATGGATACTGTTCTTTGCCAAAGCTGTGGCTTTAAATTTAATTATAGTTGAGCTTCATCAATCATACAGCAAAAGAACATGGTGATGAAGACTTGAACTCCAAGCTCAGCCCTTAATCAACAGGCGTTTGCCTCATACTCATCTAATACACTTGCCCATAGAAACCATTCGGTAGAGAAAAGAGAACTGTGGTCCTTGAAGCTTTATGATTAATAGTTGCATTAGAAGAATTCAGTTCTTGCCCTATAGATAGTTTGTCACCACAAATACAGATATAAAACACAATGTTTAGGCTCAGACCCAAGAGTTCTCTGATTGTACCATTGCTTTGCTCTATTGCTGCTAAACCATGTCTCCTTGGGACAGTCACTTTTGCTTATGTTTCCCCATCCATAGAAAACGTGACTGGAATGGTTCTGTATCTTTCACGGGATTGCAACGATTAACCTTTCTAACATGTTTGGCAGATGAAGGGCTCCTGAGATGAATGGAAAAACTTCCATTCCCATCAGCAGTCTGTATTAGCACTTCATAAAGATAATCTCCTAATTGTGAAACATTCTTATTTCTATGTAAAATTCACTGGGAGCAAATCTGGGGTTTTGTTCCCCCCTCCATTTATGTACCGTGCATGACAGGAAAGGAAATAGATTTTAAAAAAGGAAGTTTAATAATAGCCTCATGTTATAATCTAAATATACAAAATACCTCCCAGCAGTTTATCGAGTCCAGTATCATATCATGGGAAGGACAGGTTATCCTTAGGCAAAGGCTGAGGAATTAAGGACTACCGTTTTTCCTAGAAATCTCATCTCTGATTCAGCAGTGGTCCTAACAGCCATGGCTGTCAACCTTTGCTGAGCACTGAGCAGGCAAATACTCAAGATGGAAAATGCTCTACGTGTGACCTGTGTTTCCCTGCTCCCCATTCAAAACCCACCAAAATTCCTATTCCTGCTACTCTCATCACCAGCATACAGAGGAGAGAAGCAATATGCAAGTTTTCTTGACTAAATATATATATCCACAGAAATCTACATGTTGCCTACATGCAGGTAAACCAAGAGCACAATCCTATTATCAGTACTCAGCCAACTCTTCTACTGACCACAGGTGACTTTCTCAAGCAAACATGGGATTCACTGCAGGAATACTCCAATGTGAAGCCACTTTCACTAAAATGGTTATCTTCTAAGCAGTAGGTCCTTTGATATTACTCCACTTCTTGTGTATAATTATAAGCATATTATCTTCATTTTTCATAATTACATGCTAAACTGAGAAGTGTCCACTTCCCCACATTTAAACAGTGGGGAAAAATTAGTGAGAAGTTTTTGTTTTCAAAAGATATTTGTATTAAAACAGCATACAACAACATGCTCTTTCATAAAAGCAGTTGCTAGATCACTATGCATTTCAGAACCACTCATCAACTGGGAGCGAAAAAAGTTTAACCAAGCACTGCTTGTGGATGTCACTTCTGTAGAACTTCATACCAAAGCGACTGTATTGTACCTACAACACTAACACGAATACTACGAATTAAAAAATGTTAAATAAACCTCGCTCTTTTTCCTGAAAAATAAGGGGTATTAAGTTGCTTTACAGCAAGAGAAACTAAGATTTAGAAGCTGTGCTGGGACTGCCTTACAGCAGACAGGTCTAAGAGGGGGTCAAAGCATGCTGTATTCTCACACCCTCTCTTCTAACATCCAACCTGCCAGCAAATGGATGACCACGGATGGGCTGTCTCCATATCTCACACTGTACTACACAACAAGACAAGAGATCAACATTGTTCATGTGGTCTTTGCTGCCTGACCCCATTTTGCAGGAATATTACCAAAATCTCTATCCTTCCCATTTGCCAAGCCACAGGGGTTGCCCAGAGCCCAACCCTCAGTGCACACTGTGCTTGGGTCCAAACAGTCTGAATGAAAGCCAAATTTGGGCTGAGTACAGGCATAGCCAGGGATAAATTACCAGGTACCCAAAACCACAAGTTAAAAAAAACAGGATCACAGTTAGAAACTACGCTCATATGACCCAGTGACCCCACTGCATAATATTGTGCTTAATGTAACAGTGATGATGGTTAGTAAGCAAGGATTGACCAGACCTCAGACAACTTTCTTTTATGCAGCCTTATTATGTTTAGAGCAGACAGAGCACACTGAAATTTATTCATAAAAATATTGTTTTAATCACTAACCCATGACTGTCTCTGGAATACCGATACATTCAAGAGAGGGGGAAGAAAACCAACAAGCATAATGTAAGCTGCAGAAGATCAAAAGAAACCAGGAGTGCAATTAATTTCATCCATTTTTAGAAGTAATTGTCTTTGCACCTTATCCAAAATTTAACGAGCATTACTTCTCTAGCATGTAAAAAAGCTTTGTTCTTTTGACTTAATTGATTTGTAAACGCAGTAGGAGAAGTGTATCTGAAGTTCAGTAACCTTGATAGTTGAAAGAAATGGAGCATTCAGTGGGTGTAATACATGAGACGACTGCAAACCCTGGAAATGTAACTATGAAATTGATTTCCTGTTCACTGAAACTCATATGCAGTATATGTGTGTTTTGCAGTTTCAGTTATATTCCTTAAATACTCAAACTCTTTTTATAATTATTACTTAAAATCTTTTTTGTCCCCTCTTGTGACATAGCTCTTCATTCTCCGGCACTTAATAGCATATAGTGGTTTCCAGTGACAGAAAAACAATGAGGATTGAATGGCTGGCAAAAAATTTTCCCACAGAAAGGGAGATGAGTATCTTTTGGATGACTGAAAACCAAGACTAGCCAGAATTTTATCCATTGCATCACAGAGGACTAGTTTGAATGTGGTCAAAGGATTATGGGTTCGATGCATCAGAAACACTGAGCCAAGGCAGTAGAGGGAAGAAAGGAAAGGCTGTGGCTGCTGTCTAAGAGGAATAAGAAAATTATTTTCAGTTCATATCTTAAGCCTGGGAGAAGCCAGGTTTACATTTCATTTTTGCCCCTTAAGGAAAGATTTAGCTCGGTATTGCTTGGTATGTAAATTCTAGCTACAGTCTAATGAGATTCCTACAAAATATCCTATTAACACTAAAGGCTCTGTTCCGAGATTGTACTTACATATGTTGCTTATCTTTTTCTCATCAGGGTTCTTTCTGCTGCTGGATGAGTTTCTCAGCTGGATCATTGTAAAGTACACAAATTATGGGATTGCTTACCTGTACTTCTAGGAGATTATCTCGCACGTTCTACCACCACCCACCTAGACTCCGTGGCCATACAAAAACACCTTTGTAAGTCAACGTACAAATCCACTTAAGATAAATCAGTGACCCAAATATAAAATGCAGACATGGTATCATGTATGATATTGGTATAAATATCACCTCCTTGCCTCTCCACTAAATTCTGCAAGATCAAAGCCAGTTGATCTCTTGGGACCATTTACAGGGAGGCCAGGGAATAGCATAACCATCTCATCTCTGCAGAGCTTTCAGCCAGGAGAAGTGTTGTGATACGAGACTTCAAAATGAGCCTGATGTCCCTGGAGAGAAGTTAGAATTACAACATGCAATGCTTCATTACCATGTGCATCACTATAATGAGAAGGTAGTTATGTTACTGAACTTGCATTATACAGAATTATATATGCACCATGTCAATGTGTTTTCAGCGCTACTGTATGTGGATTGGAGGATTCGACTGGACGCATGACGAGTTTAGGTATTTATTTTTTTCCTGAATCACTTTTACCAGTATTTGAATCTTAAGCAGAAATAGGACTCAGTTTTGAATCATGGCTACTTAATTTAGACAAGAGTTTCTGTTTTTAAAATTATCACATTTAAATTTCTATGTGATACTATGATTAGCAATGTTGAAATATAATGTTGAAATATAAATGTCTGATAATCTATTAAAATCCTTTAAATGTTCATTTAAAAATATACTGAGCCAATAGTGCCTCACAAATCTTAATGAGCTGAAGAATGTATTTTAATTTGGATTAATTCCTTGAATGTTGGAAAAATGGCTTTGAGCTGAAAAGCCAGTAGGTTTCCTCTTTCAGTCTATGACAAGAAACTAGTAGGAAAAATATGTGATCCACTAATTCAAAAATTTGGAAGAAGTGAATCCAGAATACCAAGCAGTTAGGTAGAGTTCCAGCTGTACTTGTTAGGTGTTCAGCCTTTGCAGAATTCAATTCCTACCAATTTAGTCTAATTTGGCTCTTCTGACAACTGTGCTATGCATGCACATCCATTTTTAAATATCAAAGTATCTTGGAAAGTCTGTCAAATGATGACCAAATAAACCTAATTACAATCAAAATTAATTAAAATTTCCTTTTTTAGTAGCAGGTCTATCATCCAAAATAAATTCTGAAAAATCTTTTTTTTTTCTGTTCTTAATGTATCTCAGCACTCCTAGGATAGTTTTATTCAGCTAACTAAAATTACATTTGGATATTATCATCAAAACTAAATTTATATTCACACATGGCATGACAGAACTAAAGTAAGAAACGAATCTACTGAATTAAGATACGTTACTATTTTTAACATCTTAAAATAATGTAAATTGTGTTAAGACTGTAAAAATTAATACTCTGAGTAACTGTATGTTAAGTTACATACAAGTAGATAAGTATGAGTACACAGTACATATTCCTGCTTAAGCAAAACTAAATTCCATGTTTAATAAGAGATATGGGGTTTTTAAATCACATGTTATTGTTGTTCTAATTAATGACAAGTCTTTCTTTAAGAAAAGAACTGAATATTACAACTGGTTTGGTTTGGGTTTGGGGTTTTTTTTGCATATTATTTTCAGCTTAAACCCAGGGGTTTATATCACTTTGATTTAAATAGGTCTTTTCCATTTTTCAACCACTGGAAAATCTGCCTATAGTTTCATCACTCAGATATTGCATGGACCGTAATTTTCTGTCAGGAAGGTAAATCTGAAAGCTTTGAATAGTGCCTTTTTGAAAATGGGTATTTGGAACATGATTAAAGTACATAAAATACTGAATAATCCTGCCATTTTCATAAGATGTACTTCTTGTTCCCAAAAGAGGTGTTCCTGGCATTTTCCGAGTTGTGTGACCTGTGTCAAAAAGACCGCGAGGTCTGCCATTTCATTACGGAATTCATGGTGTAGGTGTGGCGTGGGATTTCATTTTGCTGCTCCTAAATAGTCATGTCTTTTGGACTTCCCTTCTTCCGGAGCCATTCCCCAGACGGACTCCTTTGACATTGATCTTTTCCAAAATGGAAACAGCAAAACAAATCTGTTGAGGAAGCTGGTGCCAAGCCATTGTCTGCTTGGAGCCCTGGCTAAGGCTGGGTGTGAAGCCACCCTCTGTCATAAAGCAGCCCACAATCCGACTATATTCAGGGCAGGCCTGGAACAGCAGGCATCAGCCGCACACTTAAACTTGGAAGGGGAAAAACCATCTCTAACACCAAGCCACATAAATACGTCATGAAATAATTCTATCTGTGCATCTGCAATCTCATCTTATGGCCAGTATGTTTAATCAACAGATTTTTATTCTGTCCTCTTCATTCATCAGAGGAGAATCGAGTGTTGGCATGTTAGTTTAGCGTATATACGTTCTGGCTGGTTAAAGAAAAGCAGTTCTGGCATGCTAGCCTGAAATCCATGACATTTTTACTACGCCAGTGATGTTCTGTACACATAGTTATGGGGCTAAAAAACGAAAAAAAATCAGTAATTTAGGACATTTCCTAAATGAAGGTGGCCATTAGTACTCTGGTTTCTCTAACACAGTATAAGAGACAAACTGGAGAAGCTACAGAAAAACGATGGTTCTCGAACACAATTATTTCCCCAAGTACTTAGTACTCATTTTCCCTAAAATCAAAGCTAATTAATATATTCTCTTTAAATTTTCCAGATGCAAGAAATATATTCATTTTCCAGTTATGTTTACATCACGCTTTTTGATGGAACTTTGTGCCTCAGTACAACTTTTACTGAGCTCCATGTGGTCAAAATAGATTAAAAAATAGCCCTCTGTATTTTAAAGACATAAGAAAACTGTATATAATAAAAAAAAATAATCCACCTAACAGTGGGGTCTAATAGGCTGTGAAATAATCTTCCAAGGAAATGGCAGACTTAAAATGAAACTGGAAAAAGCACAAGAAGCGTAAAACAGAGGGATGGTCCTGAAAGACATATACAAGATGAATTAGGTCATCTTTTTTATCTCTATATTCAAGTAAAATATCAGTGAGAATATAAAATTCAATAATTCTGCACACAAATGTCATGCCATATGCAATGTAATGCTTTAATCCTATTATGTCTAAAATTTAATTGCGGTTTTTCAGAGAAATTGAGGGAGGGAGAACCCTCGGTGTACATACAGATTAGATCCAGTCTCCACTCAAACAAAGCAGCAAATAAATAGGCCATTGAGGTCTGAGTTTAACAACCCACATTAAAAGATAGGCATGTTTTCACTTGGAAACTCCAAAGACTGATTCCAGCTTTTTAAATGCAAAAAAGATGTCCCTGCTTATCACTACAGATGAAATAAAATAAAAAATGAAATTAATACTTGGGAAGTAGTAGGTTTGATTTCTGTTTCTCTGTAAGGCAATTTTCATTTCATACATATCCAATTAATATGCTCCATTTCCAATAAGTGGATATGTTTTTCTACTGTAGCTGAAATTTTCTTTCAGCTGTACTTTTACTAAAGAAAACAAAGTTCCAGTGCATATGGGGGCATATTGTCACTGATAAAAATTGCCATCATTTCATTAACATCATTGCAGTAAGAATACAGCAGCTAAGGATGAGCCCCATAAACTCGTGTTCTAAACTCAGCAGAAGGAAAAGGAATAGTCACCACATTTGGATACATTATCTACTTTAATGGTAAACTCAGCTCAGGAACTGCCTGCTACTTCGAGTTTGCAATGTTTCTAGTATGAAGGATCTCGGCTGATTTGTAAGCACTACTGCAATAAGCAAGATTTACAATAAAACTAGCTGATTTTGCTTTTTAATGCTTGTAATTGTGATTTTGTTTTTGTGGAAGCAAGGTAGGAGAGCGCTACACAGCATCAGCATAAGATTGGGTACCCACTCATAAATACCTATATATGTCTTGACAGTGTTGTTCAAGTATCCTTAGTTCAGAAATTTAAAATATTTCCATATGAAATCTTTGCTTCTTTGGGCACCCCAGAAAGACAGAAGGATGTAAGGAAGACAGTTCTCAAATGCTGTAAGGCAACTCAAGTTTTGCATTAAGATTTTTGTGACATGTATGGTTCACTAACATAACAAATGCTAAGGCACCATATAGAGCATATCTGGCCTTACAACGAATGAAAAGTAGACAGGTTGCATATCAACTGTCTGTTCAGTGGCCTCTTTTCAGTTTTGCTATTACTTGTGCTCTTCTGAGACTAATCCATCTACCTTTTTGGCTAGCTGTGTCAATTTTGAAATGGTTTTCTTTATTTTTCCACACCCACAGTCTGCCCAGCTACAGTAAATGAGAAATTTTCCCAGCGGTACAGCAAGCTCTAGGGATAGAAATACTCACAATATAATGACATAACGATGCGAATAGCAAATCTGACTTTTATCATCTCTTTCTCATTACCTTCCTAAAAACAGATAACAGATTCATACCATGGAACAAGTAATATAGATCTCGGAATTTTAAAAATAACTTTAGTTAACATTTAATAAGAATACTTTGGTGTAAGAACAGCCTAATAAACGCTCACTCTGAAAAACGTATTGTGCAACCACTGCTATGGGATACATTTTTTTAAAAATAAATACTCATCTCTTTTACTTGAGACAATAACAGAAGATAACAGTGGAACTGAAATCAGAAGGTTATCTGAGCACTTCCATGAAGTGTTCCATAACTTCTCCCAGGTAGTTAGCGATAGGATGAGAGGAAATGGGCTCAAGCTGTGCCAGGGGAGATTTAGATTGGATATTAGGAAAAATTTCTTCACGTAAAGGGTAGTCAAGCATTGGAACAGGCTGTCCAGAGAGGTGGTGGAGTCACCATCCCTGGAAGTGTTCAAAAGACGGGTAGATGTGGCACTTGGGGACATGGTTTAGTGGGCATGGTGGTGTTGGGTTGATGATTGGAATGATGATCTTTGTCCTGGTTGCGGCTCGGATAGAGTTAATTTTCTTCCTAGTAGCAGGCATAGTGCTGTGTTTTGGATTTAGGATGAGAAGAATGTTGATAACACACTGATGGTTTAGTTGTTGCTCAGTACTGCTTATGCCAGTCAAGGACTTTTCAGCTTCCCATGCTCTGCCAGGGGCACAAGAAGCTGGGAGGGGGCACAGCCAGAATAGTTGATCCAAACCGACCCAAGGGCTATTCCATACCATATGGCATCATGCTCAGTATAGAAACTGGGGGGGTTGGCCGGGGAGCAGCGATTGCTGCTCGGGAACTGTCTGGGTATCGGTCGGCGGG
Source organism: Pelecanus crispus (assembly GCF_030463565.1). Lineage (NCBI taxonomy): Eukaryota > Metazoa > Chordata > Aves > Pelecaniformes > Pelecanidae > Pelecanus > Pelecanus crispus. The sequence continues at coordinate 7,392,470 of NC_134651.1, read as the reverse complement.
TGGTGAGCAATTGCATTGTGCATCACTTGCTTTGTATATTATTATTGTTATTATCATTATTATATTGTTATTATTATCATTACTATTTTACTTTATTTCAGTTATTAAACTTTTGTTATCTCAACCCAGGAGTGTTCCTCACTCTTACTCCTCCGATTCTCTCCCCCATCCCATCGGGGTAGGGGGAGTGAGTGAGCAGCTGCGTGGTGCTGAGTTGCTGGCTGGGGCTAAACCACAACATCTTAGAGGTCCTTTCCAACCTTAATGATTCCTAGTTTTTACTTTCACTATAACTAATCCAGCCACCAAGGCAAGAAACATGAAATTGCTGCTCTACCCTTAATTGGTTTAGTGGTGGACATGGTAGTGTTAGGTTAATGGTTGGACTGGATGATCTTCAAGGTCTTTTCCAACCTAAATGATTCTATGATTCTATGAAAAGGTTAGTGGCCAAAATCTACATCTAGTTGATTATTTCAGCCAAGAAACAGAATTTGCCAGAAATCTCATGACAGAGCCATTCAAATACAATAGAGCTGCATTTCTACAAAATTGCAAGAGCTAACAAAACTATCTATTGGGCTTTTGGAAGGCCATTTATTTACATCAAATATTACAGAAATAGCTTTCTGGAGGACCAACAGCATTCTAAAAATCACATTAAATCAGCTAAAATATGTCAAATTTACAAATTCAGAAATCACAGCTGGCTATTCAAATAAGACATGAACGGCTAAGGCCATTTCTTAACAATTGCCTTCTGGGGTTTTTTTGTTGTTGTTGTTTAAACTTCTGTTTAAAGAGAGAAACCAAGACCTGTTGATGTTCCCTTTTGGAAGGGAGCAACAATCTGAAATTCATTTTGAAACTCAACTGAGAACAGACCTGGAATTCCTATGCTTATTTAGAAACAGTACAGCACCAAGAATCCAGTGAATGCTGAAGTTAGATGACTAGTGTCAAGCTGCACTTTAGTTTCTATTTACAGCACAGAAAACCTGGAATAATCTGCAGGTATAGCAGACGACTGTTTGGAACCCATCAGCAGGATGGAGTCCTGTTTTAAAACAAATTAAGAGCTGCCTCTTGAAAGCTGAATGCCACACAACATAATTTTCATGGTATGCACAAGTATTAGATTGCTCCAATTAAACTTGTTAAAAAAAAAGAAAAAGCTGTTTAAAAAAAAATGTTTCAGGTATTCTAGCTATTATTCATGAAAATGCAGTGCTTCCCAGCATTTTGGCTTATCAAGTATAAAGCAGAATCCTATATTTTAAATGAAATGATGTGTAAAAGTTGCTATCTTTGTGAACATGAGATATTAAACAATTTCAGAGAGGAATGTGTGAATCAATTAGATTCAGCAAAATAGGTTCTCAGTATCTGAATATTGCGGATACACTGAGACAACGTGTCAGAGAACAGTGCTGACTCGAACATTTTTCTAAACAAAGCACTCAACATACACCACCCCTGCTATGAGATATATAACTTCATTTATATCTAAATGCCACAAACACAAGGATATTTAGATTAATCAGCTATGTTGCCTACAAACATATCACTTAAAATTATTTAGTCCAAAACCATATTTCTGTAAATAAGTTTAAGATAAAATTGTTTTCCTATACATTTTCCCAAACAAAAAACTTGGCTATCATAAACTATTATATTGTTAAAAAGGTCTTGAATAAAACCAAATTATAATATTTCATGCTGCTCATCCTTTGGCTTCTGTCCCAGTACAGGGTCATGGCTCTGTACTGAAAACACAGTGGGATAATAAAACTGCCTGGAGATACTGAAATGCTTATTGTACAGCAAGCAACTACGTGTGACTTCTAAAAAAAAAAAAAAAAAAAAAAAAAAAAATCACTTAAACTTACTGATGGAAGATTCCAGTGATTAAGTCCTCATCTAAGTCCTCATCTACAGTGAATAGCACAAAGCTATCAAAGACAATGGTATTATTACAATTCATACTGAATGGTCTAGCTAGAATTATAAAACTGCCCTGGTTCTTGGAGGAAAAACACATCAAAATCATAGAAAGCTTCAGGTGGGAAGGGACCTTCAGAGCCCACCCAGCCCAGCCCCTGCAGCGAGCAGGGACAGCTTTACCCAGCCCAGGGTGCTCACAGCCCCGTCCAGCCTGGCCTGGGATGTTCCCAGGGATGGGGCCTCCACCGCCTCTCTGGGCAACCTGTGCCAGTGCTTCACCACCCTCACTGTAAAACATTTCTTCCTTATATCCAGCCTAAATCTATTCTTCTTTAGTTTAAAGCCATTACTCGTTGTGCTGTCCCAACAGGCCTTGCTAAAAAGCTTGCCCCCCCCCTTCCTGCAGCCCCTCTCAGCACTGCCAGGCCGCAATAAGGTCCCCTCACAGTCATGTCATGGCTGTGTAGGAGTCAGTCATGCATGTTTGTCTGGATGAAAAAAAGATGTTAACTAATAGTTTTAAATGAGTATATGATATAGAGTTACAGGTGTTGGGAGTTGCTCCCAGGTGTTTATATTTTTTATACTGTTTTAATACTCCTCATAGTATGTTTATATATATTATATATTGGAACACTATATTTAGCAGACAAGAAAAATATTCAAATACGGAGTACCGACTGTGTAGCACACTACTGTTGATATATCAGTGCTATGAATTGTTAAAACTTGATATATTCCACTCCACCATCAAAACAGGGCGGGGCGGTGGGGTGGGAACCAACACACTCCACAAGAAGCATGATCATTGCTTTTGCTCTGTTGCCTGTGGATTGTAAAGAGCTTTAAAGCATGGAGAAATGACATCCCACTGTCAGAAAACTGCATCACTCTGTGGCTTTCAAGGCTATCGGGCCCCTAATATCGCGATGGCACTTGATGGAAACATCTGCTGACATAGCTTGGCCAGTACTTCAGAGGTTCAGGACTTCAGTGTAAGATAAAGATATAAATATGGTTCACAAAGAGAAGCAAAGGGCTGCTCCATTCTCCATAATTAGGGCAGCCCTCCTAGCGCATAACTGCTTGTTTTCCCCCAATTCGAGGGTATGATGCTTTCCCAAATGAGATCCATGCTCTATTGAGTGCTTGTAAATGAAGGAGATATATACATGTATTATCTGCGTTGACACAAATCTATTATGAATAAGTATAAGGTACATTCACTCATAATCTGTTTATGGTGTTAGAAAAGAGAAACAGCGTAGAAGCAGCAGCCTACCCCTCCTCAGGGAAATTTCCTAGACAATAAACCGATTACTAATTTTTTTTTAATTTGGTGGGGCTTTGTGTGCAGATATGTAACCTTAAGTCCTGCTTGCGCTGAAGTTTCACAAACACAGTAATGGCATTATGTTGGTAAGCAGCACAATAAAATGCTCTAAAAGCAATTAGCTAAAGTGCATGCTAGTATCACGCTGCTAGACACAGATACAAGGTCAGCCTTCCTGAGATTTTTATTTCGTGGTCACACGTTGCTTCAGTCCATTCACCTGATTTTCTTCCATCTGCCCTTGAGCTACCGGAGATTTGGCTGTGTGCCCCTGAATGTGCATCAGTTCAGGGTCCCAGCACAAAGTCAGCGTTGGCTCCCAAATGTCTTAAGACTGGAAACTTTTGCTGCTTCTTACATCCTCCACACCACTTTCACCATGTCAGTGTCTGTTAATGAGATACCACAACAGAAACTGTTCGGATCCAGGACACCCAATCCTGCCGGTAGACAGAGTCCGTACCAGAGGAGGTAAACTGCACTTAACAGAGAGAGGAGGGGGAAAAAAGGAACAGAACCAAGGCTTGCACAGATTCAGAACAAAGGAGGGAAGCTCTCTCCCAACTTTAGCAAAGGAAAGGAGGCTGTACTCCCTTATACACTCCCTTTAATTAAACAGTGAAGCATGCTCATTATATTAAGTGCATACTCTCAAAAGTAATCAGCGGCATATACAAGTCATCCTATTGCCATTGACACCCATCAGACTGGGACACTGGGCTTAGATTTGATTTAAGAACAGTTATGGGGGAGGCAAAGGCTTCAAATACTTGTAATTGTTTGATGTAATCTGCAAGATGAATTTTCAAATAGTATGTACCAATATGGCTTTCACACAGAGGAAATGTTTTGCATGCAAAAAGCACTTGCTTCACATGGCATTTTAGGGGGCTGTTATCTTCTGACATTTAACATTGGCTTCTTAATGGCAGCTGTAATAATTAAACAAGACTGACAGGTCAAGTAACTTGTCCAAACAATATCAGAGAGGACCCTCTGCTGCCTATACTCGTAAGAGGAGCTCTGCTGGAGGCAGTCATTTGTCATGATGGAAAGAATTAACTAACTGTGACCCATCAACATTTCATCATTAATATTATGGGGGGGAAAAAAAAAAATCAAAATAACAGTTTATCTGATGATCCTGAATGCTATAGGTTCCAAACTCAAGAACAAGGGGAGTCCGTGTGATGGGCAAGAGATGTTCTCAAGCCCTGAAGGGATTTAGTAAGGGTTACTGTATGTGATGCTGGCCAGTTAGAAACACAACTCAGTAGTAGAAGAAGAAAGCTCAGATTTCAGTGAGTGATGACCATGACCAAAAATCAAAATAAGCATCCCGTGACCTCACTATAACCACTTCAGAGAAGTTGGAAAAATCCTGCTGTCATAATACATGTGATATTTTGCAGTAGAGAAGACACTATTTCTTACGGCTTCAAAGCACTTTAAAATCCTTAATTAAGGCTCAACAACAAATATTAGACGGATGAGAGTGCAGTAAAAAAAAAAAAAAAAAAAAAAAAGGAACAACTAACTGTCTTTTGCTACTGAAGGACCACAGATGAGAACATGGAGTTGTAGCCATGGAAAAGTCAGGAACAATGAGAACAAACATAGGACTAAACCAGATTTCTGCATTACTACAACCCAAGTGGAAAAGTACCATGACAAATTTGAACAAAGACACTACTGTACATTAGCAGAGCATTGCCAAAGAGCATGGCCAAAGGAAGAAATTGCCAGGTAATACTATTAAGCAGTACTTTTCCATTTCTTTGGGTTATTTCACATAGTATTCACAAGTATTAACTTGTCTCATTCTGTGTGTAAGGTAGAAAAAAAGGGGAATGAATGAGCCTAACTTGTAGGAGACCGAGAAGGTGCTGATTTGCTAAAATGTAATAATTCAAGGGTAACCCAGGAAAGTTATTTCTTTTTTTTTTAATTAAATAATAATATAAGCATGTTCTTATAGTAATTTATAACAGCTCTTTAATAAAATGCAGAAACAATAGATTCTGTCATAAAATATGAACTGAAGAATTAAATTCATTATTTACTCATTTCTGTTACCATCCTCTCTATCCGTAGGAGTGTAGCTTCTGCTGCCAGTCATCTTAATGTAAGCTCAGCTATTTTATCCTACATATAAATAATGAACTATAATGATGGCTACATGACGATAAAGACAGATTAGAGGATTTTCTACATTGGCAAACTGAGTCATGTATTTTTTAAATTTATTAGCAGTTTTTATATGAATGAGGGGAAAAAATAGGAGCGAACAATAGTCTTGTTAAACTTGGCACATGAAAAAGGACAACGGTTTGTCTCCTATAAAATGTAAGGTCGTGAGTTACTATGACTGAGAACTAGCACATAATTATGCTTAAGTCCTCAGGTATTCACTTAACTGTCAGGTCAATTCCAGTCCTATTGTAATGAGGAACAGACAAAGAAAAAAATATGTCAAAACTTTAAAAATATTTTTAACTGACCCTCAGAGATAACAAATGGAAGCAAGCTGTGGATTTTGATCTGAAGAGAATTCTTCACTGGCTGATCTTTTTGATTAAGTCCTTTAGGCAAGGAATAACTTATTTTATAATGTGACATCTAGAAGACCATCCTTTACTCATAGAATAATAATAAAAACTTTACACTTCTTTAGCAACATTTCTAGCCACAGGAACATAAAGAAATTAATTAATATCAATGGAAAGCATTCTACCAAGGGACTTAAATAAATAGCTATCATAAGTCATAGAATTTTTTGCATATGCAAAATATCTTAGAAAGCTGTGCAAATTATCTGACGATCTGGTAATAAAGAGGCTGTATAATTAAATTGCTGCCATTATACCTTCAGTAATATTTCATATATTGTCTTGCAATAAAGGAAAAATGTTTTTCTTATCAACCTGATGAACTTTGGCTAACACACCAACGGAGGTTACTCTCTTCTGTCTCTGAAACAGCTTACAGGGCTTGAAACTTCTCCTTGCCTCCTGCCAGAAACACACACAATTCTTACAAATGATTCATGTTTCAGCAGCATGCTGGAATACTAATCCAGGATCTTAGCCCCACCACATTGGACTTCTACAGACGGGGGATATATCACATGAGCTGAGGGAGCAGCCATTTGGGGCTGACAAACCAGATTTGCAAGAACAAGTACTGGTAATTTGCTGGGCAGGGCTTTATAATTTTTTTTCTTATATCACACTAGGTAAATGACAAAGAACCTACCAGAGAACATATGTTCTCTTTTCAATGACAGACAAAAGAGACAGATTGAGGAGAACTGGCAAGTAATGGGGGGAAAAAAAAATTAGTTGCATACTCCAGTTTACTGGGGTGGGAAATATCCCAGCTGAAATGCCTTTGAGCACTGTATGGTCTGCACTCCCATGCATGTCTCTCTAATCTTTCTTTTAAGTACTCAGTCATGTAAAATTGTTCAGTTTTATAGTCTTCAAAGTAAGTTGAGTGTAAATCATTGAATGACTATTTTCATGAACTCTAATCTTCCTATATTTGTCAAGTTCAATACAGTATAGATCTACCGATTGTTTATGTTCATTTTTTCAAAAGCTGCTTTAATCAGTTAATCTAGTGTCATGCCTACATCTAGCTACAATATTGAATTTGCTCATATTTAGGTAATCTCTAATACTGTAAAATTCATAGTGACACTGTAAGCATACACCAGTCACTGTGAAGCTACAAGTGCTTTATGCTTTATTAGTCCCATTTGTCTTATTGAAATTCTGCTCCGTTGACCAATAAGGTATATAGCTCCACCTGGCATGGATGTGCCACTCAAGCTACCTGGGTCCTATTCATTAGTGTATTGTGCACCATATACAACCACACACACACAAAAAGTTCAGGACCCACCCAAAGGGTCTATGTGCTCCAGCTTTACCATACCCAAAAGTCTTTTTTGCTTTGCATGGCGAAAAATAAGTAGATTTTTAACTGGAGGTCAGGTGAGCCAAAAACGAAGGGGAGTTTCTACTTAAAGTGTGGCTACATCTAATTTCAAAAGACAAAATAAAGCTTATTACCAAAAAGAAATTTCATTCAGCTAAACTCACCCGTGCTGCTGGCATACCTTCTTGCCAAAAAAGTAAAGACTCTAATAACAAAATAACCAAACATTTTTATGTGTATTATATTCAGTGACACTGTATTTCCTACATTTACTGTGTCAACATTTGTTCCTTTTACTTTTAATCCATAGATGATGAGACACACTGCTTGCTGGGCCTTGATACTTCCGCTAATTTTGTGGTAAAAGCACACATTCAAAAGCCTGGATGCAGAAACTCACCCAAACTTGTTAAGGTTTCCAATTTTTAGTGCAATTTCCATTAATTAGGGAATATATCTTTATTTTTTGCATTACAATTAGTGTACAACTTTATGCCTTTTTAAAAGTTTAAAATTAATATCAATGCTTATTGAACTGCCAAACTGGTAATTTTGGCTACAATCTGGTATCGTGAGCCAACAGCTGCCTTCGTTTACAGCCAAAAAAGGTCTATCCACTAGAACTGCACTGAAAAGTTGAATGGAATCGAAGAGATAAAAAGAACGATAATTTGATTCTGTTTTGGGAGATGATTTTTCAGGCTTCCTGTTATTCCATGGCCTGATTAGATGAGGTCCTGAAATGCAGCATCCAGTACAAGTCAAGACTGTGTTTAGGAAGAGTTGCTGGCTATTTGCTTTTTACATAGTGAAGATAGAAAAAAAACCCCACCTTCCAGGAAAGGAAGGCAAAGAAGTAATGATCTCTTTGTGAGATTTTCTATTTTAATAATGTAGTTATATACCTAACAGGCTTTCTTTATCTCTCCCTAACTCCACTCCCTCCTCCCCACCCAAAAAAAAAAAAAGCAAAACAGATCAGCAAAAATACAAGACTGAAGAATTTTTTCCTAGAATTAAGCAGCAGTAACACAACAACCCGCGCAGGGTCTGCGTAGGTGAAGAATAAGAATAACCTTTTTTTTTAGTCATAATACATTAAGCTTCTTTTATCTTCACTGCTTCACAGCTCCTCAGTAACACCTCGCTCTTGTCCCAGGGGACTAGATTCTCTCACCCTCCACCGTATAGCACCTGGTCTGCATCAAACCAGAGATACTTACAGAATATTATTCATCAACATGGGAGCAACCTTTCAACGGTAACAGGATCAAGATCAAAGTAAAAGTGCTCACTAAACCAGTAAGCACTTCTAGTAAGTAATAACTCATCAATACCCGAGAATATATACATATGTAACAGCCACTGAAGAATGCATCTTGGCCAAATGCAAGACCATCATGATCACCCTTATAGCTTCATTTGCATATATACACACAACAGCCTTAAGTCCAAAGTAAGGAAGAGCCTTATGCATCAACGAGTGAGCTGGAATGTCTTTTCAGCTTTGTAACCCTAGAAAGGGTATTAAGGATCATCAATTTGGTGGGCATCACACCACGAAGGAGTTCAGAGATGGCTACATGGGTGGCAAGGTATGAGTATCCACATGAATTACAAAATACTGTCATCTTGGGTGCTTCAGGATGGATTAATTTCAGTACCTTCATTTCACCTGGTTTGCAAATTATTTTCTGCCTCAAAGACAATTCCCCTGACCTAACATTGTCCCCACTCCTTCCTCATGAGGCAAAGACTCATAAGATTTGAGGGCTAAAATAAGGAACACCAAGTAACAGTAGTAGTATATTCCTAGTGACAGTGCCACATCTCTCTGCAAGGAATTGTGAACCAAGTAATGTGATCTGTGAAAACCAAAATTCTACAGACATCCATTTCTGACAGCAAGAGACCAGAAACACTTTCTTTTCTGAGGGGCTACTACCTAGAGTGTGTTGACCTCATCATTCCCAACAATGACATGATGCAAAACACCCCACAGACTGGCCACATGCTCTCCTTCCCCAAATTTCTAGGTAGGTATAGCTCCCTAAAGAGTGCTGTTCTTTGGCTACAAGATTATATTTCTTCAGCCTAAATTTATGCTGCATGGTCTTACTTTCATAGTGCTATACTGCACAACTTATGAGTTGCAGATTTGGGTAAGAAAGATGAGAATTTATTTAAGGGAAAGGAAATTATGTGAGAATATCAGCTGATATATAACTGGATTTTAGTCATTGTATAAGGATTAAGTGTGTGTATCTGTGTGTGTGCCTGCTATAATTTTTTTTTCAGTTTTTTGTAAACCATAATTTTTATGCTATGAGCACTAATTATCTTTTAATATGGAAAACTGGAATGATTAATATAGTTTAACACATTACATGAGATCTTGTTTTTGCAAGACAGCTTGCTTTCTGTTTATTCTCATCTAGATATTTAATGAAGTGACTGCTATATCACACAAATAGATGGGTTAAATGAATCAAACACAACATTTTGCCTAATGAGAAGAATTTACAGAAAACTTATGTAAAAGGTTAGATTTTTTTTTTAAAACACAGAGCTGTAACAGCAAGAATTCACAAAGGTCTGTGTTCCTCAGAAAGTCAGAAATCCTTATGAAAACATAATGATCAAAAGTGTCACACAGAAGAACTCTCGGTAATTATCAAAAACTACAATATTGTCTGTAAGCTGTTACACTGAAAAGGCCTAAACCTTGCATCTTTTTGTTTTCTCTCTTCTTCTCCAAACGGGTACAACTAGAGGAAGACTGAAACTGCCGCCAGGATTTTTTAAAATGATGCACTGAAATGATTCACATGAAAGCGGCTGAGCTTTTCCAACTCGCCAAATGGGGTTTTCTTGGTCTCATTTCAGCCTCAGTGTGATCATCAGTGTAGTTCCCTTAATGACATTACTCGTATTCCTTCAATGTCAGTGTTATTGCCCATGGGTTCATGAGGGCAGGGAGACCTCGAGTGCTTCCGCACGGGCTCTGGTCACCGGGAGCCCCAGGCTCTCATCTCTAGCTGGGACCTTTGCAGGATGCAAGAGAAAACGGCTGCTGTTGAACTAAAACCTGCTACGTTCCTAGCAAAGCAAACAAATCTATGAGCAATTAGGACCATCGGCACTTCGGTAGGTTTTGTTGTTGGGTTTTCTGAGGACCAGAAATGAGGAAGGGAGAAACCCCTTTCTTTAAGCCGAGGGGATACAGTAATGTCTCCATATTCTAAGGCTAACTGAAAACCAGTTTTAGCTGATTCAGGCTTTTGCCAAGAATGAAAGAAACTTAATCATACAGCTCAGTAATACTCAAACTTAATGAATTACCTTTGGTAAAAAGCATTTTAAAAGATTCCCTGAAAAAAAAAAAATCTGGTGCTTGGGCACAGAAACTGTGGACTGATCCCATAGTGTGCTCTCTCCAACCTGAAATCTGGCATGTGCCCAGTCCTTTGCCTCTCCTCCAAGAACCACCCCGATCCCCTCTCCCGTCAGGAGGGCAGAGGTTTCCACACGCTCACCAGAGCAAACCTGGCAGCTGCTCCGGCTGCCACCAGCGGTGGTGGGTACAGGTGCCTCTGCTGCTCGTACCAGCTCCTGCGTCGGCTAGAAATCATTGTCAAACGTGGCTTGGGGATTCCAGCTCTATGGCAGGGGTTTCTCAGAAATTCTTCCAGAATTTTGCAAACTAGACAGAATGTGCTTTTGGGGTTTTCGGTGGCTATCATACCTATATTAACAGGAAACCTTTTTAACCTTCTCGGATCACAGGCTGATCCGCACAATCTCTGTGAGGCTACTGAGCAAGCAGAGAGAAGGAAACAAACTGAAAAATACAATTTCTTTCCTCTCTTAACTTGAAAGAGTTTCATCTGCCTATACCCTTCCACAGAAGCAACACTGCATCATAAAGGAAGTATAACATAGCTGATTAATTACCACAAAAGTACAATCAACTCGACACAATGCTGTGCATTAGGCAAGTACACACTGTAAACAGTAACAGACTAGAACAACCAGAGGAGTGGAAGTGATTGCCTGTAATTGTAGGTTGACACCAAAATTACTGGCTTCAAGACTGCATTTGGTGATAATGTAAATCACTCCCTGCTATTCTTTTCTTAGCAGCCTGTCTTATGAACTGCCTGAAAGAAGATCACTACACTCCACTGTAAAGTAAATGAAGTAAATTCAAAGTGTTTCCCACTTCCATTAAGATTTCCGTTGTTACTCTGTTAATGAGGTTTGGTTTTCAACATCCTTTTTACAATCTTGGTTGTTAATATAAATCTACCTCCATGGTAGCTGCAGGCACATTCCTTGTCAATAAAGGCATGCCCTGGTCACCTTTCCAGCGGTCTCCACTGCTGTCTTGCTTTTATTACTCCTCCTTCTTTGCAGGACAAACATTCATAAAAAAGTTTATGGTTACAGTTGCCTCCTGCAATTACGTATTATGACTGAGGATTTGGTGTAATTGCACAGGCTTTTTTGTCTTCCAGCTCCTTCACAACAAGCAGAGGAACAGTATATGCTTTGGAAGACAAGATACAAAATTCCCTCAGAGCCACTTCTATCATGGGAGTCCCTCATAACCAACCAACAACCAAACCACAGTTAACATGCATCTGATCACAAAGCCACCTCTCTGTAAGGTCTGTCTTTCCTATAAGTAACACAAAGAGAGAGGGGAAGAAAAGACAGCAGAGATATAGACACACAGGCTGTTTTTATATTTGCATTTTGGCTCAGAGCAGCAGAGAAATTTTGAAGCAAATCCCCTGATCTTCCCTGCTATACTGCAGGCTGGTGTGGTTCACATAGCTTGATTTGGTGAGAGTAAATTTGGCTCTGTGCAGAGGAAATGAAACCATTTACTCTTTGCAGGTGCAGAGTAAGTGCTCTCCACCCCTAATGAGTGCTTGGCCATTTAGACAGCCTCTAACGATATGGCTGGTGAAGATGTTTGGCCTAGGGCACCAAACTAAGTATTTTAAACACAACTATACCACGTTCAACATAAGAAAAAACAAAATCATTCCCAAGATCTACAGAGCACTTTCATATGCATGGTTCAACATTGCTGGCAATCCATACAACTTGGGTCCTATGGACCGAGAAATTTATTTGTTACTGCTCTCCAGTAATTAGTTACAACACACCTCAACACAACTTGAGTGCCAGAATACAGCATCTTTGTAATGGAGGGTACTGCAGAGGCAAAGAGCCTTTGGAGATAGCCCAAAATAGTAATTACTTAATACCCAATTGATCAGAACATGAATGAAATAAACAGCATGGTTTCTGGCAGCATGATAGGCATTATGAAAAACACCTTAGTTATTAAACAATCAAGTAACACTTATCTAAGGAGCTCACAGCATCAGATAAGAGACTGAGTAACTAAAGAGGGAAAGGTACAGCATACAGGCAAAAGCTATTATCTTGTCAGATCTCTGAGATTTTCTGGAGATAAGTTAGAAAATATTCTGTATTACCCTGTCAAAAAGGTAAATACTCTAGCTGTACACTGTGCTACATGACCATTGCACAGCAGAAAACAAAACCAGTCAGGAAATGCATGCAGGACGGAAAGTTGTTTTAATCATAAATCAGACAAAACCCCAACAGATTAAAATAATACTACTGTTTACAAATACAAAATGTAACTTGATTGCCAGCCTCCTTATTTATGAAGGTTAGATTAAAATTAGCACTTAAATAATCTACCATCAGGAAAAATTGGAACAGAATTAGAAATATTCAGCTAACACTCAAGCTACTTTACTGTAGCTAATAAGCAGATTTCTATTTGATTTTTATTCTCAGGAGACTATGTTCAGAAGTAACTGGATCTGTGTTTCAACCAATTCAAGGTAACCTGATGAAAAGTTGAGGCTGTAAAAAACAGTTGGCCAAATCTTTGTGGTCAAAGTTGTTACAAAGGTTTGATCGTGAGAAAGGCTAAGCACATCATAAAAAAGCTGATATCCCCAGCTTCCATGGAATTCAAGACTATATATAGGTTTTTTGTAGGTCTGCACTTCTCACACCTTATATTAACTTTTGTAAAGGTCCACACTGACAGAGATGGCCTGTTTCTGGTATCGTAGCTAACTCTAAAAGAAAAAAACCCAAACCCCAGTTTCAGGGATCTCTACACTAAATCATGTTACTTTAAGAAAGGAAATACCACTGTCATGTAAACTTGCACATGTTTTCACATGCTGTGGTTGCAGGTGTGATGTGTCTTACTCTGATGCACTGAGGTACTGAGTGGTTATCAGACTGGATAACCTATGGACTTAAGCATGTATGGGCATGTTGATCTTCTAAAGACATTGCTAGGCTAAAAACTCCCATTATATGCACGGCAGTGGTCATGGATATCCTTCAGAGCAGAGAATAGAAGAAAAAAATCTTATTTGCCAGCACACTTTTTCTGTAGCAATAGTATTTGCACCAAACTGTCATGCCCAGTTCCCAGAGCAGCACCATTACTATCTCTGATATTGGGGCACAAGCACAGAAGTTAACAAAAAGCCATTAATATGAAGTCCCAGCAAAAAAGCAGGTGGGAAAAAGCACAATAAATAGGCAAAGTATAAGTCTTAAAAAAGGCTTGGAAGCTTTGCTTTCCATCTTCTATGAAGAAAAAAATACAAAGAAATTGTACAGAAATATGACAGTCTCCATTTAATTCCAACACACGCTAGCTTAACAGTTATCCAACATGAAAAGAAAAATATTATAATATTATTAAGGTAAAATAGGAGATTGTGGGCTTTTAAAATAGATGCAGACAAAACACATCTGAAATCCGTCAAAGATATGCTTAACAGCAGAACTACACAAATGCTCTAAAGAAGCTTGGTCATGTAGAGCTGTAACCTAACATGTAAACCAAAAACAACTGGCATAATATAGTTTGCTTGTATTATCTATACAATTGACTATTTTCACACCTCTCTGTCCCAAATACTCATCAGCTTCACTTTGCTTCGTACTGCTTTTTGTCGGATCTACACCATCTGAATGACTTAGGTATCAACCAACTTAAAAAACAGATTTGCAATTTCAGCACAAGTCAACACATGCCAAACTGAAATCAATCCCAAAGAATTTAAAAATATCACTTTGTCAGATCTACATGATTCTTAAAAATCATGTATATAAGTTTATATATTCACATGGTGTTTTACCAATATGGAATAATACAACCTGCTGTCACGAAACGCCTGAATGCAAAAGGAGACAAGAAGAACCAACATGACAGAAAACACAGAATGACAGTCAGAACATGTTGAATGAGGAGTGATTACTGGCACGTTCAACTAAGGAGGAAAGATTTCTGGCATGACTACATTTTGAGAAAAAAACGTGGAAATGGTAGGAGAGAGATGAACACAGAACTATCTATAGCAGGCAGAGCACAGTAATGATAAAAGCCATGTGTATTTGAACCAGAGAAAAATAACAGTAAGGTGAGATACCTGGAAAGGTCTGTTCTGTACGGATGGAGTTTAGGGTTAGCTTCAGCTTGCATTTGAGCAATAACATATACATTTGAAAACTGTTTCTTATCAGCAATGAGTAGCATAGGGCAGCAGAAAAACACAAACTGAGTACAGTTGACACAGTTGAACTGTAAATATGAGGCTAGTGTAAATCTAATCCAAGTTAAACCAAAAATAAAAACAGAGGAGCTACTATTTCAGTCAGAATTTCATCTTCATATTGAATTCATCTGAAACTTTCATTTTAAATTTAACTGAAGCTGTCACAGAATTTCCCATCTGCCTTACAGGAGGGCTGCAGACTCTAGCAGACTTGCCACGTCATGTAGAATAAGTCTGCTGTGAAAAGCATGGCTTTTTTTCTAGAACAGAAGGTAATTGGTAGAACAAGAGAGAGTAGGAATCATTTGAGATTATACAAGTACATCAGCTGGGACCTTGAGTGATTTTGTTTGATGAATCATGGGGTTGAGTAGGACAGACTTTTGTAGCAGTGTTTTGGACAGGCTAGAAGGAGGGAATACACATGGCAGAGGGACAGAAAGGAAAAATTACAGTGAATAAGCCAACACATAATCAACATAGTCACAAGGGCTTGTGGTAAATTTATTTTCAAATCCTGGCAGAGATTTAAATGCATATTCCCTATTAAATACATTCTGAATTATTAATATCAGATGAAGAATGAAAACATTCAGAATATTATATCTGATGTGTTTCCCATCCATTTTACACTAGTGGCACAATTGATATAAGTCAATATGAAAATCAATGCTGAATATTTGGCACAGTACAATGGTACATGGCAGAATCCACTGAGAGCTATTACATTCAAAAAATTAAGACCCTGCAAGGAAATAAATACAAATTATATGTAAGTAAACTACACAAAGGTTTATGGTTTCAATGATGAAAAATGGTGCCATCTGTTAAAATTAAAGCAGCCCTTAACAGGACAGGAAATTGCTTTGATGTTAAACATTATCAGTGCAGAAAACTGTAAATGCACATTTTTAATCACACAGTAATTTCCGAGTGTCCTCAGAAATAGTCCCACATCGTTAAAACATGTTCTCAACTTTGAGCTCTTTGAACAGCCAAGAAAAAAGAGGTGTAAGCATGGGAGGAGGAAAGAAAAGAAAAATGTGCAATGAAAAAGACAGCATAGTTATAGAAAGGGAAGTTTCTCTCATCTCTGTTAGCACCTAAGTACCATCTGTAGGTAAGAGTAGGCTAGAAAGGAACTGGTTACAGAAGCATTAATGTCTTCATTGTGCTGAGCTGGTCTACCCATTGCCCAAAGAGCATCTGTTTTATAGATGAACAAAGAGGACTTCAAGGACAAGGACCAGAAGAAATTTGTGTTAAAATGCAATTATATGCTGAAAAATGAGTCTATAAGTGGTGTCAGTGAGTTCAGTGTTCATTGTTGTGAGTGACTCCTGATGAGATTTACTTGACTTACAAGGTTTTCTTGTTTCCACTGCTAAAATTCTGCCTGAGATCTGAACATCAAGTTGGGCTGTTTATGGTCCATGCATCATCATCTATAATAAACAGTCTATATTTGGGACTTAATTAATAGAGCCAGGTCAGAATTCAGCTCATTCCTTCCCAGAGATGTGTTGCCTCTGCAATGCTAACTGGTGTAAAGAATAGCACATACTTATTTTTCTGCAGGAGTCAGCAGAAAGACTGAAAATACACAGGGCATAGATCTACTGTCATTTCCTGCAGTCACTTTTCTGACCGCATACATTTTTTAAAATAACAAATATTTTTTTCACTTGCCACAGCATTTGCAGTCCTTACTCAAGGGGTGTTTTGCCAGAGAAAGCACTTGAGCTCTATGGAAAATTATTGGCACAGTTACACTGCATTTTGCAGCATCCTGCTTTTTCTGAGGCTTGTTAGTCTAGAAGTGCAAGTAATTCTTCCAAGTAAAGGTTGATTTAATTTTTCACATTCATAAGTTGATCTCTTCCATTTTGCTTACAGAATAATGTGCATATTATTCAAATATCTACAAGCTGCGAAGGGGTAGTGATTAACCTTCTATTTCTTGTCTACTCCTTCCCTTTCCTGTCTGCCAGCTGTGTGATATTGGGCAGAAATACTTATAAGAAAGCCTTTCTGACTTCTATAGGAAGACTGCTGATCAGGGGATGAGCTAGAGATATATTACGTATAGAGTTCAAGTTCGATCTGGGCTTATGGATAATAACAGCACTTTGTCCTCACTGCTACTGGAAGAGAGTGATATGGGCATAGCTGCCTCATGCCAAATTGCCGCAGACTGACATTCTTAATTTTCAGAGGTAGGAAAACTGCCACCTCATTAAGAAGAACACTGTGTTATTAGTTTATTGGCATGGTACCAGCATCAGAAAATGCAGCATGCATGTCCTTGTGACTAAAGGCGAAAACCTGGAGAAGCTTATAGAAAATTATTTCTTTGGCCAGGAAGCGGGCAATAGTGGCTTTAAAGAGACCTGAAACAACAGCTAATAGTAAAGAACTTTCTACTTGTGAATATATCCTCCCAGTCCATAATATCGTTCTAATCGCTGCATTTTCATCCACTTCAATTATTTTAAAGACTCATGAATTTAAGACAACTGATTGACATTCTAGCATTGAAAACTTCACAATCCAACAAAGGAGAGACGGTATCACAAGAAGGTCAAAGTGCACTCCTATCATAATGCAGATTCCTCCCCAAACTCCCCACCTTCTACATTCTAGTGACACATGGGAATAAGATTACTAGAAAGAAAAAGCAGCTTTCATTCTGAACAGTCTTTCTGAAAATCGGCGTTTTCAGCATTTCAATACTTATTTGCCACAGCAGGGAGCTAATCCTTTAAAAAACCCCAACCCAATCAGCCAGTCAGCCAACTGAACTGAAAGAATAATGACTTCTTTGAAGTTTTCTTTCACTGCACTGGGAAAGTTCAGATGCTCTTGCTGGGACAGTTCAGATGTCCCAACCTGCGCTAATTACAAGACAAGTCCTTCGCATTCATTTTCATTGTTAATTGCAAGAATCCAAGGAAGGTAGGTTCATAATGAGGCCACTGTTGATTTTTGCACAGGTATTAGTCTCTAGCCAAGAGCTAATTCTTCATCTGAAAAACTTTGTTTTCAGGCTTCTGAAAATGCTCTTTCATCCCTAACATGCTTTAATTGACATGTAAACTATCATACATCTTGTTTTTCTTTCACATGAAAGATTACTTGCAAATGGAATGTATCGAAAATGAATGGCTCTGCTCCATCATTGTATACTGCCCTTTGCAGAAGAAACAACTAATCTGAGAGATGCATTGTTTCTGTTGGGATTTACAACCTCCCGTTGTCTAATTATTCGTGATGCATTATCCATCATACTGCAAACTTCTTCACAGGACTAGCAAAAACAATGTGTTCCAGTTACGGAAAATTGCTAAAACAGAGCTATCAAAAGCATATGCCACCTTGATATAAATGTCTGCAATTCTTTACTGATTTGGGGGGTATTGCACCTCCTGAAGTTTCCTTTTTTTTTTAGGGCAATGGAAATTCTCAAAATAAATATCATCAGATAGCAAGGTGAATTAAGTGTTGACTGAAATCATAACATTTATCTAATCTTCATACTAAGAAATTATTTTAATATTTTTCAGTTTGAAAAATCCTAATCTGCTTTAATTGGCCATTAACAGTTATAACACAGTTGTAGAACTATGCTGTTAATGAGTAAAAAATATTAACTAAATATTTTACATTGAGTATAAATAGATTCAGAAATACCAGCTGGGATTAGATGGGTCAAAATATGTTTCCTGATTATAAAGCACTTTACCTCTAGGTCACAGATTAAATACAGAAAAGGTAAATAATGAATGATAATGTTACCATTAATAACTGCTTGGGGATATGGGGAAATGAACTTGCTTGTGTCTGACCATTTTCCACTCTAGTGATATCCGTGTTTCAACCACAGCTTGTAAGTGGATGGCTTCTTTGTTTGCAGTCTTGACACTGTAGACAGATCATTGTTGGCAAACTGATATTAGATTCCACTGTCTCTCTCTTGATTATAAACAGCAATGGGATGAACCATGTTAAATCTGCACCTGAGACTTAATCCTCGCAATGTCTTCTAGCACTAGGGCAAATAATTTTTACAAAATTATTTTGTAAAATAAAAATTTAAAAATATTTAAAAAATAAAAATTACAAAATTATTTCACATCTATTTGGGGTTACAGCTGGCCATAATGGTTTGTAATTTAGATTAACACTTCTTCCCTGGCAATAGGAAAAGTGAACAGGAGAGGACACCAGACAGAGGTGCGCAGTGCCGCGTTAGTTGCTGTGGGCCAGCCCAGCCAGCCTTCAGCTCCCACACTAAGAGGTGTGCGGCTCTCCAAAGGCTCCTTATCACATCAGCCAGCACTGTGAGAAAGTCTTGGACATCCTGGTTCAAGTGGTCCTGGACATCACCGTGTGGGCAACTGCATCACCTCCTTATTGTTTGCTTTGCTGTTTCTGCTCTCGCCTTTGTCTTTCTGCAACCGTCTAATGAGTCAATGACTACAGGAGCTAGGGTTTTTGTGGGTTTTCAGTTCCTGGATGGCAAAAATATTATAACCAGAATGGTCCTATAGAACAAAACCTCCCAGTGAGAGAATACAATAGATACATTAACCTTGATTTATCTTCCTGTAGTGGACCCATGCAGTAGGTCTCCAACAAACACTATACCAGATACTATGCGTAGGTCTTTCTGTTGGGTGGGTAAGAACGAGAAATAGTGCACTGCCAGAAAATACACATGTTGTCTATTCAGCCTGCCCTTGTTGCAAGTTTTCCACCAAGTCCCACCTGAAAGTTTAATTTACCATCCAGACTCAGACGTATGAACTCTTGTAACTATGTGTTTCTTCTGTTTCAATGGATTTCTAACACTCCACATGCAAGCTAAGCAAAAGCACAGCAACCAGGGCATTCATTGGGAAGTTTAGTTTACTGAGCCAAGCACACAGAATGTTTTTTTTTTCATTCAGCTTGTAAAACTAATGCTGTTGAAACAGAACCACAATTTACATCCCTGTTCAACATTACTGATAAGGCAGAGTACAAAGTGATTAGAGCATCACCAACAGCAGGTCTTTTAGCAATTTCCATGTTAGGAAAAGAACCCTCTACACTAATTTTCTTCCTTTCCATTTCTAGCCTAGAGGTAATGATGCACCAACATATTTCCATACATGTTGCAACAGTATGATACCACACACACAAAAATAATCAAAAAGAGCAGAAAGACCCTTCAACTTTCCTTTAATCTGTTTGCTAAAATCTGTCATGTTCTGCCCAAGGTACTGTCATTTGTACAGAGTACGCTGCACTAAAGCTTCAATCATACTATCCAAATATGAGAAGTCTGGAAGTAGCCATAATGAAACCTATCTCCGACAACCTCAGCTCACACTGGATTCCAGCAGCTTGACATCTTCAAATAGAAAGGACAGCTCTTTACTGCAGTTTTGGAAGTGTGTCCATGTTTCAGACTGAAACTTATACATGTCTCAGTATTTGTAGTGATTTATTTTCCTCTGTAGCATTTGCAAAATATACGTGAATACAACCCACTGTGCAGTTTATTTGCCATTTCAGGGAGGTCTGAGCCAGTCCATTGAAATTCTTTAGAGCTTGCCTCACTTACTTGGCATCCTAAGCCTAAAGGAAGAGGCACTATCAATAACCTACTGCACAAAAGCTGGCTACAAGTATCTTCTCGATGATAGATTAAAGTCACATCTCTGTAGGGACAAATTCCATATCTGTACAGGTTACTAGCACAAATTTATCAGTCTAGAAAAGTCACTTTGAAGCAGAGGAATAGTTAGTGGGTCAGTTGAGTTGGCTTGTAGAATCATTCCAAGAGGGTGAGCTTCATATGAGGGAACAGATAGATTTGTGTATTTTGCTCATTGGAAGACTGTTGCTTGGGCCCAGCAACATTGGTAATAGCTATTACCACTTACTCTAGGATTAAAAACTCCAATGCAACCAGCATGCAAGGTAATGGACTGTTTTGGGAAGCATGGTACATTGAATAAACCTCTTGCATGTTCGTGCCATACAGGAGTGTGAAAAGAGCTAGAGGCCTAATTCCCTTTAGAAATCAACAAAGAATTTATGTAGTGTATGTATGTGGGATGCTAAGCTTATACTTATATATCAATATTTTTATTCCAATTTCTAGTTGTCTTTTTAAATATTGTTACCACACATAGGTGCCTAACCAGATTCTCTGCAGTTCCTGTAATAAAGCCAGTCAGAAATAACATAGGAGTTGGATACTTCCAGTGCAAGCCTGCTTAAAGTGTAAAATATTTCAGTGCATGAAAATAAATGTGAGGTCAAATAAAAAGGGGTATATTAAAACCCGCTGCAGAGCCCACCTACTACTTAAACTTTCCGACTGTAATCTAAGGCTTTGATTCTGCATATATGCATACATTTAACTTTGAACCAGTAGCGAGATTTCTCGTAAAAATTGAATTATACATGTGCAACCAGAGAATCACATTCTCATACACAGAGTTTACTGAAAAAATAAAAGACTCAGAAAAATGTGCAAGACCTGAGAGAAACAAAGAACAGATTCCTCCTGGAAGAACTAATGCAGCTACTTACATTAGAATCAGATTGGGTTTAGCTGTTCAATATTTAGACCCTTATGTACTACATATCTAACCTGGATTACAACCTGACTAATTATGTACTGAAAGCTTTGTGCTTGTATTGAATCACATGCCTATGCTGAAGCAGTCCTTAAATATTTATAAGTAATGAATCCTATAGACACCAGAGAGAGTCTCTTGCAAAGCTAACCAGTCTTCCAAAAACCAGTAAAAATCTTTATATTTACTGAAAACACAAGGATTGAGGATACTTGATGCCTTACAGAATCATGCCCTCTTGCAATTTCATTTGAAGACTTGCCACCAGTTTCATAACTGACAAAAAAAAAAAAGCTTTATTCCATATTTGATCAATAGAAGATTTTTAATAAATGTTTCAGAGACTTATTAGTAATATGGTCATAGAAATCTTACACAAATCATGATCTCTTTGGGAGCACCCTAAGAAAAATGTTCAAGGAGGAAAGAATATTTGTATTCCTCCTCTTAGTAAATTTCATCCTCTTATACTTTCTGGAGGAACATAAGGCTTTCCTTCAAGAGTCAAAACCCTAAATGCATACTTTTCCAGACTTCACTTTTAATTTATTGAAAAGGCAAAGATAATGCAATGCTGTAGGTCTAATCAGAGTTTCACAGCAAGGCAGCATGTCCTAGTATATAGAGAATCAAGGTAAGGAGACCACAGACTTAATTCTCCTCCTGGTTCAAACAGCTTTGTGCCATTGCAATGCCACTGACTTGAAAAACAACCTCCGAGTATGCAAGAAGAAGCAAGACAAGCCAGGCACTTTGGATTAAGTCCATCCGTGTACTCTGAGGATTTGTTTACATCAGCAGAGACATGCAAACACCCTGGGTTGAGACCGTGCTTCTCTAGAAAACAGATCTTAGCACAGCACTGGGCATGAGCTAGTGGGTTCTATTGAGAGGCGGCACATAATAAGCTGGGTGCTAAGCTAGCATGGCGCTCTGTTTGGACTGAAGCTGACTTTCATTGAACTAAGTGTGGGTTGAGGAGTTAAGGCCATATTTAATGCATCCCTGTAGGCAGCTATGTTCTTTGGGGCACTGGCTATTATCCTCTCTGGGACTTTCAATGGTTGCTCTTGCTCCCTGCAACTCGGTTTGCACATTTAAAAAACGTGAATGTAAGAATATCTGTGCTCTGCTGTAGAGCACTTCCAGATTTTAAGGATGAAAGGTAGATATTAATGTGAGCTTCAATCCTCAAATCATGAGAATAAAGATACACAATCATGTCTGATAGTCTGAAAACTACCAGAGTACTGCTAAAATAAGTATGGTAACTGAGTGTTGCTTTTACTTGTATTCGCGTAGTGCCATTAGAGTCAGTGAAATTGCACAGATAGAGAATATAGTAGGGTTTTGATTCACAAATTACACGGGTGTTTTTTCCTTAAAAGCAGTACTAGTGGAAACAAAGAAAATTAAGAAAAATGGCAAATTATTTTGCTCATCATGGCAGTATCATATACAGATCTCTCTCTTTTTTCCTGGGAGATTTCTATGGCTGCATGAACTATGACAATTTTATATCCAAGGTACGAAAATATAGGCAAGTACCAAATAACTTCTAGCACCCAATCAAAGCAAATGTAACTTTGGGGAAAGGTGGTGGGGTGGGGGGAAACCTGTAGACCAGCAGTCTCCATCTGTTCACCTTTGGATCACAATAAATACCTAATTCTTCAATTTCTCCAAAGTATACAACAAATGCCTCTATTTATCTACAATGTATGCTGTCAAAATGAGCCTGGCAAACCATCAGGAGTTGGAACCATTTGTGGTGGGACCTCAGTGTTATTTTACTGACTGTGGCAGAATCCCTAGGCAGTTTTGTTGGGTTTATTTCATGTATACAATATACAAGAGTATCTCTAAGGCAACAGAGAGCTCCTGAGCAGAGACCAAAAGGCTTTCAAAAAAGATATTCTGAAAACAGTCAGCTCAAGAAAACACTTTATTCTGAAGTTTATTGGAAAGGAACTCTACCATTACAATTATTAACAGCCTACTGTAGACTGAAGTAGAAGCATGTTTTTATAATTTAGACTATACTTTAAAAACATTTGACTTCTGAAGATGTGCACAATGAATTAATTTCAACACAGGACAGGGTCCTGGGCACAAGTGAATATATCAGTGGTGACCAGTGGGAATCTTAAGTGTTTACCAGTTCCACACATTTCAAATACCTCCTTTTATGACTGCTGCACCTCGAGAGGGTAAAAATCAAGCTTCAGTATTGAAACTAAAGGCCTTGTTTAAAGGATTGGTTGACTGAATAAAGACAAAGTTTGGACAAGAACCAGCACAAGCATGCCTACAGATAAACACATTCCTGTGCTGGGTCGGTTTCCCTTTCAAGAGTTCTTTATATGTGATCTGTTAACAACTTCTCATATTGAAATGCTGAGCAAAATCTTGCCTGTGCAGTTGAGTCTGGCTCTGCAAGGCTGATTTTTTTTATGCAGTACTGTTCTCTGTAATCCCATAGACCAATACTTTGCTACTATGGTGATGGGCCAGCTAATTGTAAAATCTTAATTATGGACTGATAAACTTTGAAAACCCTAAATTCCTCTAGAAGAGAAACATGTAAATCACCAGGAAATGAAATAACTATGTTTCCAGATCAAAATACTGAAACTAAAAATGTCTTATTAACAGCCATAGTAAACTCTGCCAGTGTACTTTGAAGTGGAAATTCAGAGAATTTTATGAAATTCTGCAAATCTTTAGTTACACTTGGAATGCATTTCCACTAGGTTATCAGAACTGAGCAGCTACTCTATGAACAGTAATAGGTATAGATAAAGAAAAGCAATAAAATGATTACCACTGTGTGGAAATTATGAAAATGTTTTATTAAAAGTATTCATTTGGAAAAAGAAACCCTGCCACATATATTTCAGCAGTGTTAAAGGTTTTTCTGCAGGCCTGCATCTGAGGGCTTCACATGGATAATGAACTTGCTTGTGTTTTTGTCGTTCTTTTCTTAAGAGAAGAATATTTCCTTTCTTATTCCAGTGTGAGCTAACATCTTGAGTTGTACACAAAAGAAAAAAAAAAAAAAAAACCAACCAATCTTCAACAGAAGAGTTAACAATACTCCTGTGCTTGTTTGAGCTCAGACCTCCAGCCAGTGACAGGTATAGATTTACTGCAGGTTGAGCTGAGCTGAGGCACTAAGGAGGTTCCAGACCTCCCATTAGCCCCGGCCCCTACTCCCCTGCAAGAACAGTGGAAAATCCCAACACGATATTGTAGTTTTCTGTTCCCCAGCTTAAAAAAATCTATAAATGCATGCATATGTACAAAAACCCCAAACCCAATCTCATGACCTCATGCTGCTAAGGTCAGTGCCAACATGTTGAGTGACATGTTATGAGACAGGGCTGCCTGCACCATCGCTGGGGCTTCCAAGGAAGATGCCTTGCATCAGGCTTTCAGAAGGCATGTAACTCCTGTATCGCTTGTAGCCTCTCTCCTGATCTCTAGGGTACACAATATGAATACATCGAATTTTAGTCACTTATCCTTAATCCTGAAAACCAGAAGAAAACTACAGCCCCCGATTTTCAGTTGAAACTCATTTGTATTTGCAAAAACATGGATGATGCTCATAACAGATTCCTAGAAGAGAAAGTCCAGCTCAAGTGAAGTACTGGTAGCAGCTAAGGCTGCCACCTATCAAACTGTTAAAGCATAAAGCAATCCAATACAACTTTGTCATCTAATTAATATACTGGCGGAGCTGCAGGGCAAATTGCCTTCAAAAAATGTATTGCATGGTCTGGGAAATGCCAAATCTAATTTAACAGTAAAAACCAAGTAGACTTCAACAGAAATTACTCTAAAATCAATGGAATTGAATCTTATCACTTTGGGGTTGTTTGAGCATCCTAGAGAACTCTGGTTAGGGTATCTCATTGCCTGTTACTTTATACTTGATTTTGCTAAAGAGAATGGGACTCTCCTTATTTTTTTCTTTAACAAGACACTACCCTTGGAATGGTCTTTGTTCGCTAGAGCGCACAGGCTGCAGACATGGTCAGCTTCCATGGAGGGGATTGGAAGGGAAAAGTGTTTACGCTTCCCTGCTCCATACCCACATGCCAGAATTCACCGCAAACTGGGCCTAAGAAAACAAAACACATTCACTAAAATGAGCAGAGATTCAATTACAGAATTAATCCTTTTGAGCAGGTGGTTTCTGGTGAATC
Organism: Pelecanus crispus; assembly: GCF_030463565.1. Taxonomy (NCBI): domain Eukaryota; kingdom Metazoa; phylum Chordata; class Aves; order Pelecaniformes; family Pelecanidae; genus Pelecanus; species Pelecanus crispus. The sequence goes on along the minus strand of NC_134651.1, from coordinate 7,366,774 downwards.
CACTGCCAGAAACAGGCTCCATATCAGGTAAATCCAACTTCTATTGCCAAGGAGTTAATCAAAAAGCTATTATACCTTATTACTTGTCTAATTTGGGGCCTGCAAAGCATTCTAACATTTCCTCGTTATTTATAAGTAGCACATCAATTATCTATGTCCAGATACCAGGATAGATAGATAAATTGATTATTTTGTAATTTAACACGTGAATTAATGTGCATGTGTCTGTGTGTACGCACACTATTCAGCCGTTTATCACAAAGTCTGTTTCTTACATCATTTGGCATCTTTTCCACTTTTGAAAAACCAGCAAAAACAGCAAGGAACCCTTAAATACATATGTGTAGTCTCCTCCAGACAAAATGCAGCAACTCATACTAACAGCTTTAAATCGGGAAATCCAAAAATAAGGTTCTAACATTGATGTTCACTGGCCCTAGTTACGCATCATTGTATGGACAAAAGAGCTGTCAAAAGGGATCAGGAAACTCTGGCCTTTTAAATGCTTTCACTGAGGGTGGCTAAGACTCAAAGTTTCAGAGAAAGTGAACCTCCTTTCCTAGTATAATGCATTAAACCAATTACACTAAACCCAGCAGGTGATTAGCTTATGCCCTGAAGCATGAGATTTGATTATTCTTATCTTGGTTTGCATACTGGAGCTACAAATATTATTAACGGCCATAAAATCATCCAGCCTTAAAAAAAAAAAAATCTAGCCTGAAAGTTTTATTTGATGACCTCTGTACGTGGCAAATTCCAGAATGTTTCTTCTGTTTAATGTAAATGCTTTAGCTATCACATGGTCACCTGTATTCATTCATGTCACAGGATGTGATTGCAAAGCCTAACCATTTTGTGCGCAGTTTGCCCTCTGACAACAGCATGTTTGAGCTTCACAATTGCATTGTTGGTAAGAAGGTTCAGTAGAGATCTAGATGAGTAACTGAGCATATGGTTTTCCTTGAGATCTTTTTAAAGGGAAGCAACAAAAAGGTTTCTTTATAGAAACACTACAGACAGGGATGTAGAATTTTTCATTAGTATGTCACTATTTAATGGAGAACGTAACATTGCCAGAGCTACTGAAAAGCGATCCAAGGACCACCGACATCAGCGGGAAATTTTCCACGGATCTCAATGGACTTTGGGCTAAGCCTTAGTTGAGCTAAATCACACTGCTTAGTTTTAGTTGTAGCTCTAAAAGATGATTGCCAGTCCTGTTTAAATTAGGGTGAACTGCTAAGGAACAAATCATAACATCTTTAGAGATTTCCCCCCGGGCACCCCACAAACCAGACTTTGTCACAGTATAGAGTATTTCTACCAATGTGTGTCAATTTGCAATTATGCAGATTGGATTTCAAGTACCATTCTGCTGCCCAGTTATTCCACCTTGATTTTTTTCCATAATCCTCGAGGTTTTAATATATCACCCTGCACAGAGAAGTGAGTTAGTGCAGACTCATTTTGTCTTAGTAATAAATAATTTCCTTCAAAACGCAAACAACAGCTACTGTTTTCTGAATGCTTGGCTGAGAGAAGGTTCTTGGATAAATAGCCTCACTTAGAAAATGTATTTGCAAAAGCCTTTGAGAAAGTGCAATGTATATATATGACAGTTTCAAATGGTGCTTTAAGAACACTGTACTTGACCTGACACAAAACTGAAGACTTTTTATAGGAACTTCCAATCCAGATGTCCTTCAGGCAACAAGCTAAATCATAATGAATTGTTTATTTGTGTTAGGCCTTTGAAACAAAAATAAAGTAAAAACTGAATCAAAGACCAGAAACATGAAATCAATCACATTAAGCACACACAGTGTTGAGTGTCTCTCAAGTGTTGCAGGTTGTTTGGTCCACTTCTGACAACCTTTTAGGATCTGAACTTGCAAACAGAGTGAAAGAATATGGTTGAGAGACCTAATGGCAAAATTTGCAGCTTTGAGGTTATGATTCCCTTTTTTTTTTTTTTTTTAAACAGACTGTCAAAGACTACATCTTTCCTTTGTTTCAAAGTGGGAAAACTTTAGTTCTTGAAATTCAATAAAAGAGTGAAAAGGTAATGAAAACTGCAGTTCCTCCATTACTGATCTTAAGGCTGCTACATTATCCAGGAGCAAGGGAAGCTGTATTAACACACAATTTTCCAGAAGGTCTTGGAAAGAAAGGGAACCAGTCAGGTGATTTAGCTGGTGCCTAAGATCAGTTTGTTACTCTGGCCAAGTTTTTCTATGTGAGTTCACTTAGGAACTTCAGTAACCGAGTTCAAAATTTAGATGTCATTGAGACCCAAATACCTCTTTTCATCTGCATCCCCTGACCCTCTACCCACCTGGATTCATGGAGAGATAGCTAGTGCTGAGCTGGAGCATTTCAGGCTAAGACCATTATACCACCCTATTCCTGATTTGTAAGTCAAAGTAATTGAATTATCTGTAACACATATTTGCGAATCACTGAACAGGGGAGAAATTTCAGGATGTAATGAAGGGAAAATTCATCGTTGAAACAAACTTTTGTTCTGTATCTTCACAAAGAAGGAACTTGAAAACTAACTTAGTTTGCCATTTAAATCTGGCAGTATAACTTGTAAAATATTGAACTGTAGAAGAATTTCATTAGTAGATTTGGTCCAAATGTGAAATTGGGAAGCATGTCCATTCACTCAGGCCCTAGCAGCAAATAAATTGGGCTTTTCTGATCTCTCATATCAAGTAAAAGCAAGCCAGACCACTCTATGAGTGCTGAAATATCTCAGCTGCTCCACTGCCAACAAAGACTCAGCTAAACTCAATTTTGACTTTGAAATAACTGATTGCATATATATGTGTATATATACACTCTAGAAATGCATGTATGCCTGTGTATACTCTCTATATGCACCTCTGTGGGTAGGTACCTGCCTTGGAAATCTCTAAAGCAGACAGATTGAATACACTTAAATTGCTACAGCTTAATAACTTTGCAGCTCCACATGAATTGATTTTAGTACTATTATACTGCCTTATCAGCAAAGCCCCTGTCTAAGGAAAGGATTTGTGTGTGTATGTGTGTCTGTACGTGCATGCCTGTAAATAAGTGAATTTTACTACAGCAGTAGTAGAACACACAAATCTAGTTTTAAAAGTATTATCTTCAGTGTAGAGAGATCACTTTTTATGGTGGTAAGGTTAAGAGAAGAAGGAATATCTTATAGACAAGGTGCTGGACTAGGACTTCACAAGGCTCAGGTTCAATTCCTCACTCTGCCGGAGGCTACTTCTGTGACCCTGGACAACTTGCAGAAGCAGTTAAGCAAATGCTTAAGTCATCTTTTGTTCGAAGGGTAATATTTCCTTTCTCTCCTCTTTTGTCTGACCTAGCACATAGATTACAAATGCTCTACACCAGTGCCTGGGAGGTGGCTTGGCAGGAATGTTATTCTCTGGGGTTTTTTACTATGGGTAAATACAACACCCTGTGCAGCTCAGCCCTGATTTCACTTTGCAACCGATGAACTTCACTGGCACACAAATACTTAAATAACTATGCAGATGAAGTCCAGAATGATTGTATTGCACACATTTCAGTTTTCAGTAATCTAAGAGAATATACACTATCCCATATAAAATATGGGATTACTAGGAGGAAAAAAAAAAAAAAAAGGAGGGGGTGGTAGTTGAGCAACATAATAATTAGCCTTATCTGTATTCCTACCAGGTATCACACTGTACCAACTAAGAATACAAATGTAAAGGTCCAATATGTAAATATAAAAAGTATTTACATTATTATAGCAAATAGAAGATCCAAAGTTACAGTTGTAATTGAAGATCATAATTTATTTTTATAACACCTTCTTTGTAAGCTGCAAAATATTTTTATGACAACAATCTAGAAAAAATAGCTAGATTAGAATTTGAATGTAATAAGTTAAGAGTATTCAATGTAAGAAAAAATGTTAGATTTGGCCCACAGATCAACACACCAAACATAGCTTCAAGTTTAAAATATTATTTTTCATGCGTGGACAGTGTTCAACAGGTTACCATTTTTTTTTTCTGCCATTTTGTCCCTTTTTTATTGGTTCTTCCAAGCCTTCGAGCTGTTACATGATCAAGAGTTGGGCAAGTGGCTCCCTCTGGTGCTGACACCAATGCGGCTCTCCAGGTTTTACAGAACTTGCTTTCTGTATTTCAGTTTAGGACCCGATTACGGAAACTCAGCATTATACAGGACCAGGTTTGGTAGTGTGTAAAATAATTTATTTTCATCCTTATGGTTTAGTTAAGCTGTGAAATTGTCTTTAGAGAGATAGCTCGGAAAGCACCACACTTCTCAATATGGTATCATTGCGTGGCATCTTATTCACAGATAACCAAAGATAAGATAGGACTTGTTGCTTGCATTTACACATTTCCCACTGCCTTAAGAATCAGCTTGTGTATCAAATATTTTCTGAATTAACGTGGGATTGCAAAATGGCAGCTCAAGTATATTATCAGCCGAACATCAAGTAGCTTGCTTCGCTAACACCAGGCACAACTTTTTGGTTAAGATTACATATTCTTGGTGTTTACATATTATTTAGTTCTTCTAGAAGTTTCTCTCTGCTTTCTGAAACTAAGCCACTGTAGTACCATACTACTTCTCTGAATTTCTGACAGGTTGCCTGACCCCATATAAAATATTAGAGTAGGAGAAGAGGTGCAATAGTTGTCATCACAGATGTTTTCACAGTTCTATTCTATGATAATTAAAGGTCTGTCACAATTTTCATTACATTTTCCTAATTATTCAAAACTATTTTTAAGATGTGCAAAAGCGTTGCATATAAATTCTACCTAGGAAGTCATAATTCTCAGGGAAATATGTTTATATCCAAGGAGAAAAATGAAATTTTAAATACTTTGTTATAAAGTATTAAAAATATAACTGGTTTCTAACTTCCCATTACAAATGCTGATTTCTTTCACAAATACTATCTGAGTTTATATTAAGCATTTCTTTAGTTTTTTGAGAAACACTTAATCACTTTATGAATGGCCAGGCCCATGTACGTAGTGATGCTTTGTTATTTTGGAAGAAACATACTTGAAAAGAATGAAATACTGCCATTTCACAAAAGTGAATGGCACTCATCAGGGTCCAACAAGATTTCCCCATGCCAAACTCTCCTCATTTTCAAAGGCCATTACAAAGGGAATGGTTAACAAGAATGGGATCATTCATTGCACTGCTGGTCTCCAAACCAAGAATGGATGGCAGATGAAGAAAGACCTATGGCTCCCCCATTAATAGGAGGTTTAATATTTTCTTGCTTCATCTGCCAGAGCCTTTATACAATTCTCATAACTTTTGAACTATGCAGTGTTATACATAATGATCTGAAGAGGCAGCACTGTATTTTTTCCATCTGCAGTGAGCTTTCCAAGCATTCATTAATCTTCACAGCATCTCAGGGTAGTAGTTCAATTTATGGATAGGCAAACAAAATAGATTGAGTACTGGAATATATTTTAATGTAAGTGCCAAGCAAAGGCATGAGCTTCAAAGTGCCCCCAGTGTTTCTTTCTTGTGGACATGCAGCAGCTAAGACCTTAGACATGGGTATGCTGGAAAAATCTGGCACAGCATAATTGCTGCATCACAGCCCCAGCAGCTGGGTGAAGAGAGAGTATGGGAAAAGCAAAGACCAAACTATCACATTGATTCTCCTCTCTCTTTGTACCCCGGTCAACGGCAATGAGCCACTGCACACTTCTTATGAACTAGGTAAGGTAAGAGGGGGGGAGGGAGACAAAGAAAGAAACTTACTCTATCTCTCTGTTATGACAATGGGGACAAGAACAAAGGCAATGCAAAATGATGCTAAATGGTCAAAAAAGAAAGCTGTGGCGCCCTTTTAAGGTCTTCTCCACCATTAAGATTCCAAACGCTGCAAGATTTATGTTTAGGTAGTGATCTTGCTCCTACTTAGTTCAGCAAACTTACTAAAATACAAAAAGTTAAGAGTCAACTTTGACCTCAGCAACAATCTGGAAAAGCATCAGAGTTGCAAGAGTACAAAATGGTGGATGTGAATAAAGAGCAACAAAATCATAAGGTTTTGCATTTTCTAAAACTTGCTCTGTTCTTAAACATTAGTTGCAGCAAATGTTCCAAAACAACAGAAAATCTCTTTTTCTTTAATGGCCACTTTAAAGTAATGTTTATATTTCAATTTTGTTCAACCTTTGCTAACACCTTCGCTTGCCAAATGGTACATGTCTCTACACAGGCTAAAACATGCTAAACATAGGCTAAAAGTCAATCTACTTTTTTATATGTGGAATTTTTTTAAAAACAAGCAAATGAAATAGCAGGGAAAACATAGTGTTAACTACATGTCTCATTAATTCATTAAAGGCATGGAAGTTGATTAAGGCACTGTCCAATTAAAATAAATGCCATTTCGTCATATATACTAGCTTCATATACATTTGTTGTACATATTAACTCCAATCTCTATGTATTTACACTGAAGTTTGAATCAGACCACACACAATTTCTTTTGTGTATTTGCATTATCATATAGCCTAGTGCATGTGTATCTATCTATAAATGTGCTCATACTTTTTAACTGAGTCTACCAAAGACGAGAAAAGTTCTCAAATGGATTGACAATTTTCTTTTAAAATGTGCCTCCAAATGTTTATTTCACTAGGCACACTGAATTTATTTTTCTGACCACTCTACTTTTACATTGTATTCCAGTTCTTCCACAATTTATGGTACTTTCACATGTTGTGAGCACAGGAACTCAGCGCAACTGTGGTAAATCATGTGATAAGAACTCATAGTAGAGTGAAGCCTAAATTCCTTGGGACACAAAATGTATTTGTTACTTATTTGTACAGTGTCTTACACAAGCAGGTGATGATTTTGGCTGAACATTCCGGCTGCCCAAGGAATACAAACAAAAATTAATAAAACCTCAGCACTCAGCTCGTCTATAACTTAGTAACATCTAATTTTCATTTTACTGCAATATAAATTGCTACCTGGCTACATCTTTCAGTAAAACTTCATCTGGTTTTAATTTTAATTGTCCAACAAATATGCTTAATCAGAGCCAGTCCCAATTTTTCTGAGTTCAGAAGTTTGGGTTTTTTTTTAAATAAATATAAAGTCAAATATATATCAGCTGGAGGTGATGCTTTATTGAAAATAGCAGATAAGCCAATTCTGAATAACTGCTGAGCAAAAGAAAAGGCAGGAGTCAAAAATAAATACCCATAAGTATATTCCTACTTCCTTAAAATGAACTTTCACCATATTGAGTGTTGGCAAATAACTGTATAAACATTAACAAAATTTCTACTTCAAATTTCTATTTCAAAATTCACAACACCCCTGTGCTGTTTTCTGGCAACTGGGATGGAAAGTCTCCCATCCACTTCAGAGGAACAATACAGCCTCCTCTTCCTTCCTCGGAATAACAAAGTTCCCCTCAGTAGGAAATGGATCAAATCCTAAATAAATAAATAAGTGCATCTGGTATTTATTTATCCCAGTCCTTGGAAATTTCATGCTAATTGCAGTTCTGTTACTAAGGCTCTGGAAAACATCTTATAGTCAGTTTTATATTCTTTTACTGAAATGCACGATAGAAACGCTTTCTTTCCCAGTGTTTCTCCCCGCTATATAGCATATGAGGCTAGTCCTCTCACAGTAAACCAAGTTAGTAAGCTGATTAACAATATAGCTGATTAATTCCTTCTTTCTTCTTGCGTAATATAAAGTCACGTTACAAAGTCCTGTGTTCTCAGCTCATGAACAATAATAAAGACAACTAAAAAGTAAAATCATGTTTCTCCACTGCTTGAGCCCTGTTGCAGACTAGTGCAACTCCACTGAATTGGACAAAATCAGGTGGACTTCAGACTGCATTTTCATAGTGGCATTTCAGGGTTGAACATGGCTACTTGTGTTTGCAATACAGCTTTGCAGATAATGAGGCATTTATTATGCTCAATTAGTATCAATTTGTCATCACTAAATTCATCATCTTTCCTGATACATGTCTTCTTTCTAGCTTCATTCCTCCTACTTTCAGTCCCCTCACCTTTCCCATGCTCTTCTTCCTACTGTGCAGGTGGCCTGTCCAGCCCCTTCCTCCACAGAGAAAACGTATCTGAAAACTTCCCCCAGAACATACTCCCTCTCCTGAAGCACAGTGCTTTTTTTTCCTCTGCTGGGGAAAAAAAGGGCATGATGGGATTTGTTCCAAAGTCTTCACATTGATAAAACTACCACAAAATTTCATTTGGGAAATATATCTTGAGGTAGGTGCATACTTAAAAACAAAAAGTCTTCAAATCTTTTTTTTTTTTTTTCTGGCTTTGCAAAAAGTTTTCTAGCACACAAGACTCATGCAGAGGTAATGCTATTTCTTAGAAAGTTGCAGAAATCAACCTAACATCTGGTATCACAACAATATGGCCATTTCCATAAGTCAGACTGGTCTCTTGTGAAATCTTAATCCTTTTTATGACAAAACCATAGTCTTAACTATTTGAATACACAGCAGATTTCTGGCAATTACTCCTCTCCAATCAGAGAGGCCAACTGTATGAGGTTCAACAAGGCCAAGTGCCGGGTCCTGCACATGGGTCACAACATCACCATGCAACGCTACAGGCTTGGGGAAGAGTAGCTGGAAAGCTGCCTGGCCAAAAAGGACCTGGGGGTGCTGGTCGACAGCCGGCTGAACATGAGCCAGCAGTGTGCCCAGGTGGCCAAGAAGGCCAACAGCATCCTGGCTTGTATCAGGAATAGTGTGGCCAGCAGGAGCAGGGAGGTGATTGTTCCCCTGTGCTCAGCGCTGGGGAGGCCGCACCTGGAATACTGTGTCCAGTTTTGGGCCCCCCCAATACAAGAAGGACGTTGAGGTGCTGGAGCGTGTCCAGAGAAGGGCAACGAAGCTGGTGAAGGGTCTGGAGCACAGGGCTGATGGGGAGCGGCTGAGGGAGCTGGGGTTGTTTAGCCTGGAGAAGAGGAGGCTGAGGGGAGACCTTATCGCTCTCTACAACTCCCTGAAAGGAGGGTGTAGTGAGGTGGGTGCTGGGCTCTTCTCCCAAGTAGCTAGCAATAGGACGAGAGGAAACGGCCTCAAGCTGCGTCAGGGGAGGTTTAGATTGGATATTATGAAAAATTTCTTCACGGAAATGGTTGTCAAGTATTGGAACACGCTACCCAGGGAAGTAGTGGAGTCCCCATCCCTGGAGGTATTTAAAAGACATGTAGATGTGGCACTTAGGGATATGGTTCAGTGGTGGACTTGGTAGCGTTAGGTTAACAGTTGGACCTGATGATCTTAAAGGTCTTTTCCAACCTAAATAATTCTATCATTCTTCCCTGTATGGACATCCACAGACAAACGTCCAGACCACCATTGGTGGCTTGGACCACCAATACGTGAAGCCAAGGAGAAATCTCACTAGGTGTCAGCAGTAGTAAGCTGTGCACTGAAAAGCTATGAAACGAGTGAGACATCTAGTTTACCAACTTGTTACATGAGAAAATACACGACATATACAAGGCTGCAGTTTTAGTCTGGCCTTCTAAAGCAGTCACATCTACACAACCATGCTTTGCTGCACTTCTAATTTTTTAATCAGTTGGTGATTTCAGTCCAAATTATCGGAGGAACATGCAAGTTTGTTGAAAGTAAGAGTGTTGTGGTTTAACCCGGCAGGCAGCTAAACGCCACACAGATGTTTGCTCACTCTCCCCCTCCCCAGTGGGATGGGGGAGAGAACTGGGAGGAAAAAAAAAAAAAAATATGTATATATTTGGGGGTTGAGATAAAGACAGTTTAATAGGACAGAAAAGGAAGGGAAAGTAATAATATACAAAATAAGCAATGTACAATGCAATTGCTCACCACCCACTGACCAACACCCAGACAGTTCCCGAGCAGCGATCGCTGCCCCCCAGCCAGCGCCCCCCCCCCCCCCCCCCCCCCCCCCCAGTTTCTATACTGAGCATGACGCCATATGGTATGGAATAGCCCTTGGGGCAGTTTGGAGCAACTATCTTGGCTGTGCCCCCTCCCAGTTTCTTGTGCACCTGGCAGAGCATGGGAAGCTCAAAAGTCCTTGACTAGCATAAACAGTACTTAGCAACAAGTAAAACATTAGTGTGTTATCAACATTATTCTCAAACTAAACCCAAAACACCACACTATGCCAGCTACTAGGAAGAAAATTAACTCTATCCCAGCCAAAACCAGGACAAAGTGACAAAACAGATATGGGGAATTCTGCAAGACTCTGAATACTTCTCCCAACCTCTCAACAGAAAAAAAAAAAAACCCACACCAAACAAACCAACCAACCAACCAAAACAAAAAAACCCACCCCCCCAAAAAAACCAAGAAAACCACAAATGCAATACATTACTGGGCACAAGAAAGATGAATGAGACAAAGACATCTCATCAGTGTTTCAACTGGGGAAGAGTTTCACTCTACAAGACAGAAGTCTTTGGGAAAGCAGCTTTCATTAGCTCTGGCATTTCTAAACAAATACGAATACCATTTTAAATGTTCACAACTTCAGTGTACTTTATTGAGCTCATCTTGCTGACTGTGATGAGATTGTAAGAGTGTAAAAATAATAGAACTTGGCCACATATTGCATTTGGGTGCTCTGAACCTCCTGCTTTTGCAGATGGAGGTGCACATCGCAGCGTGGATCTGGCAGCCAGCAGGATACCTGGCCTGAAGGGGTCTGACAGTGGGCAGGTGCCTGAGAGTGTCCTGCTGCTCCACAGAGTGGAGGACTCATCACCTGGAGGTCTTCTGCTGAGGCCACACTGATGGCCCCAGCACCTTCATAGCCATTAAATGAGCAGTACCTTTGACATCCTGTACCATTTATGGAACTTGCATAAGCTGCTATCAAAAGTAGGTAAAGTTTGTCATCCACACTTCTGTTTCTTTCAGTTATGCTTAGTTCTGCCAGGTGTCAAATGTTTTGCTTTAAATATTCACTTTTCTTCCTCAGAAACACTTGCAACTCTTGCAGAAGTTTCATACCCATCTAGTGGCTACAGCCTGGAACTGAGCAACAAAAGCCACGGGTCCGCTGTTTACACTTGCTACTGAATTGCTGAATAATCTCAGATTAGTCAAATCAGGATATTGATAGCTGCTCGCTACTGAAATGCACTAGGAGATTTCAAGTAAAAGTTGAAATGGGATCAAACAGTAGTATTAGTAACTGTATGGACCTGGGTGCAAAAAACTAATTTCTTTGGCATCTGGAAGACTGTATCTCTGGTTTACCATTGCAAAATCATAGACTTCCATCCTGTGGATTAAAATATGAAAGTCCTGTAATATTGTTTACCATCTAAAACAAAAAAACTCCCAAAGCTAATATAACAACAAGAGCTAAATAGGAAGTGTATTGTACCTCTACCAGAAATTATGGTTGGAGATTTGCCTTACACCTTGATCAGCAATATTCTCTATCCAGTCATGAATCACTATGTTGACCCGTGAACTCGAGCATTTGCTTGCAACTCATTGTCACTTAAGGATGTATCATTATTATACCATACGGGGACAACCATGTTCAAATAGGAAAAATAAACAAATAAACAGAGAACTTATTCAAGCAATGACCTGTCAATTCAAGAATTAGATTATGCTCAAACGCACACGTGATATAGAAGATAATGAATAGTAAAAAGGGATATAGACAACCCTTCTAGTGAGTCACCAATTAAGTTTTCTAAATGTTCTTAATGCTCAGAGGAAAGACATTTTAAAAGCTCAAATCCAAGTCTGTCCTCACTGAGTAACTGTTCTTTGGCAGAGAGGGAACAGTGGCTGTACTGATGACACAACAGGAAACACTCTTTGACCCTTTGCAGTTTACGGAGATAAACAGTAAACTTTCTTAATGCTGACAAACTAACTCTAAATAAGTAATACTGGCATCAAAGTTACCATCTAAATTGTCTGATTCCACAGTCAGAAATTCTCACTGAAAACATCTTTACATGTAGATTCATGAAGTTTATGGAAATTTTTGCTTGAATAAGGGCAGTAGGATTGAACTCAGCATCTCAGATATTTCATGCTAATAAAACACTCCATTCAGAGGGTCTCAGAGAAAGCACTAAAATCTACATACATTTCATGAAGTAACTTCTTAGATTTGGATTCCATTAGTCTTACTCAAATGCCTACTCACTGGCCACAAGGAATTCAATCTTACCATTGCATGTGGCCATTTTCAAAAAAAACCAACCAACCAAAAAAAAAAAAAAAAACCAACCCATGGTAACAAATTTCTGAAGGATGCAGCCTATCTATATAATTGTATTACGTCTGGCAACCACCAGCCCAAGTAATTGCATGGTGAACTGAATCTGCACCTATTCAATTGCTGGTTAATGTTTTTGCAGAGTGAATGATTTGTCGGCAGCATTAAATGGAGCTCCAGCTGAACACAGTGAGCTATGCAGATGATACATATAGGTGTACGTTACATCACCAGTTGCAGATCATGTTAAAGACTGTCAAAAGCAGTGGAAACAAAGCTCAAGTAAACGTAAACCCTGTGGCATAACGATTCTCTTAAAACAGTCAAACTTGATTCCTTTCCTCATAGCACGTTTCCCTCCGTAAGAAGAGCAGCAGTATTTTATTCCAGCCTTTTCAATACAGCCTGACTGTAAATAATGAATCAAAAAACACAATCATGAATACAGAAGAAGGGGGAAATAAAGCAAGAGAAAAGGATAACATGAAAGAGGAGCTTTCCTCACAGCACTGCAGGAGCACTGCTATATTCTGCTGATGGATTGAACTCCCCAGCTCCTGCTTATTTTTAAGAGGATTAAAAAAGCTAATGACAGAATCATCAAGAACCGTTTGCTTTTAATCAAAATACGTAATCAGGAGGCATAAGTGATGACTACCTCCTGCTTTCAGCCTAAGTCACTGAAGCAGCCCGTTAGCTGGGCTTTCACTCTTTCCAGTGCCGGGGAACGTGTCACTTCACCAAACAGGCGTGTTCACGCGCTACGCTCACTTCCAATAATCTCAGCTCTCCCTACAGTTCAAGAGGACAGTGGCCGTCTACAGCTAAGACACACCGCAGGAGTTCAGCAAACATGGGACACACATCAAGAAAGCCACTTTTTAGTAATGGCACCTTTATTACCACAAACCTGTTCACAACTGTTAGTGCAATTAATTATCGGGACGAGGAGATACGCAGCAAAAGACTAAAAATTGCCTTTACTGGAACACGATTCATTTAGATGATTTATGGAGTTCTTTATTGTTAGCGTCACAAGAGCTTTTTCAAAACACGAGAAATCATTAAATCCCATAAAACACGGGCTACCGCCGCAGTTAGCAGGTAATTGATATCCTTGCTCATGCCATTTGTATCACTAAATGGAGCTGGATAAAACAAAAATTAGTAAAGCGTGCTGATGGAGAGCAAGAGCCTGCAACATCCCAGAAGGAAGCAGGGGTGGCCGGCATCCTGTTATTCCTCCTTCCCTCCTCCCCAGCCAGCCAGAAGGAACTGCCCCCCCCCGCCCCGCATTGCACAGCCCCCGGGAGCGTCCGTAATGCAGCGCGGAGCTCCCCACGCGGAGCTCCCCAAAGGGCCCCGGCTGCGGGGTGCACAAACTTTGGGAGGGGGAGGCCGAGGCTCGGGGTGTCGTGTCCCCCGCCCGCGGGCTGGGGCTGGAGCTCGGTGCTCCTCGCTACGGCCCAAAAATGAGCCTCGGCCCCGGGAACCGCCGGCGGGGGGGCGGGAAGGGAGGCGAAGTCATTTGCTTTTAGAGGGAGAACCTGATTGCTGCACCCCCCCACCCCCTGCCCAGTTTTCCCCTGGGGGAATTTTAACTGCTTCTCTCTCCTTTTTAAACGCAAATAATAATAATATATAAAAACCCCAGCTTTTGTGTTGCAGTTCTCTACGGGGCTTTCCAGGCCCCCTGCTAGGTGGAGGAAGTGCAAGGTAAGAAATCATTTTCAGCAGAGGATTGGCGGCTTTAAACAGTTCCCAAATAACAGCCAAAACATGTGCGCAGCAAAGAAACTCCCGAATACAGAGCAGGCAGGCAGGAGGAATGTCTGGTTTAGTGGTGAAGAGCCAGGCAGGCGTATTAGAAAAGACTCGGAAGGACGGGAGAACAGCACCGAAAATGCAAATAAATCAGCCCAGATTCTATGGAAAAAAAAAAAAAAAAAGCTGCTGATAACCCTGAGCAAACGCTGCTGCCTCAAAGATGGAAATAGCTCCCTTACCTTATTACTAATCCTCGCTCGCACCTGCTCTGCAATCATAAATACTTCGAGGTGCTTAACATGAAGCTAAATTGATGGCTGAATTTAAGAATTTCTTCGTACGCCTCTTTTACAGATTCAAAAGGAGATTTTTAGCATCGTCCTCCTCAGTATCCATTAGCTTCCCAAAGAATTCCAAATTTTCTTGAAAAAGAGGCAAAAAAAAAAAAAAAACCCGGTATGTCTATATAGAAACGGGCACTGTAATAGATCCAAAAAACAGGGAGTGGGGGAATCTGAGAGGTGTCACTACAAACTTGGCAAGCAAAATTTATCCTCAGCAGGAAGGAGAAAGAGAGGGAAGAAAAAAAAAAGCTGCAAAATACAAAATTCCCAGGGAGATTTTGAAGAGGGAAAAAAAAAGCAGCAAAGCACAGAGGAAAGACGTGCGAGCAGAGCACACATGGGCTGGCGGGATCTTTCCCAGCCATCCATCCGCCAGCAGAGCGAGCAGCCGCCTCCGCGCCCAGCCGCTCCCCCCGCGCCGCGCTACCTGCGCGCACGGACACCGGCTCCGCGCAGCCCCGCGCAGCGGCGCGCGCCCCCGGGATCCCCGGCGGCTCTGGCTGCGTGTGCGTGGCGGTGCCGCCCGCCCCGCGCGTCAGATGTGACGCTCGGCAGAGCCGGGCATGCGGGAGCGGCCGCAGCCCCGACCCCGCTACCACGGAAAGTTCCCCCCGCCCCCCGCCCCGGGGCTGTAAGATTTGGGTTTTTTTCCTCCTCTGCCTTCCTCCCCACCCCACGCACAAAGCCGGCTCTGGGTGCAGCCTATTCCCCACGCTGCGGGTGGGCTGCTCCTGCCTGCCATCCCTCCCTCCCTCCCCCTCTTCCCCCCTTCCTAAATCCCCCAAATTTCCTAGGGCAAATTTCCAAGCAGCTGGGCAAGGAAAGGCCGCGAGGCTGCTCTCTGCCCAGAGAGTCCATGGGTACAAACCCTCCCCAGCACCTCTTCCCCGCAGGGCTGCGGCCCTGGCTCGCTGGGTGCGTGTCCAACACCCAACACATCACCACTCGCAGTGTCAGGTCAGCTCAGCAGGCCCTAGGCGCAGACCTTGGCACAGGCACAGCACCTCCCCTCTCTCAATTCCACACTCTTTTTCCCTGACCTGGTACACGTTTCATCCGAGACTTTCAAAAACCTTTAATTATTCTATTAATGTACACCCATAAATCTTCCAGAGCAGCATTTCATTAAGCAAACATCAATATACAGTACACAGAGATGTAAACAGAGGCACCAAGGGGTGGGTAGGTAGCAAATTACACACTGAAGCCATAACAAAAGCTAAACCAGAGTTGTTCAGTCTTGCTTTCCAGGCCTTTTCTAGGGAAGTATTTTTTTTTTAATTTAAAAAAAAAAAACTCAAAGTTCCATGGGAATAACTTGTGTCAGTAGATTACCAGGTTACTAGAGCAAGCCCCAGTTTACACCACTGTAACTAGTCCCTCTTCTGAGCCCCCACCAGCTTACAGTTAGTCTAGTGAGGGAAAAACAAAATAAAAAGTTCACAACCATCTTAACTACCGGTGTTTTATAGTAATATCATTTACATATTTAAACAAATGAAAAGCAGATGGTTTTTTTTCCCCCTCCTTGACAAATTAGGAATCAGCAAATGGCACCCTGAGTGGAAGAGACAATATATGGGTCCAATCAACCAGGGCAGAAAGAGACTAAGGAACACAGACCTCCTGCTCACACTTGCGTGGTCATCCATGTACTGTGCAGGTAGTGGGGCTTACAACTTGGTTTAGCCCTCATAAGGTGCTTGGAAGAGCTGATAAGGGATGTGCAAGCAGATGGATGTAGAAGAACTTCAAAGGGAAGTATGAGATTCAAAGCAGGTCATAAACATGGGTGCAGAGAAGGCAGGGACAAGGAGAGGATGCGGCAAAGCGTGCAGTGAGGTCTTCCTAGGAATGTGGAAGGGTGGGAAGGGAAGAGAGAGGCTGGGAATAAACTCTTTAGGGCTTCCTCAACTGGAAAATATGTCCTTGTGAAGGACTATTTCACACACTATTTTCCAGTAAGGAAATACAAAATCACATCCCAGCAATTGGGTATCTTCTGGCTGAATTTTGAGGACAGAAGGTGAAGGGCATTAAACTCTCTGAACAACTTCTTTTCTGACAAAAGGAGGAGAGGGGAAAGAAAGGAGGGAAAAAAAAAAAAAAAGAGCAGGGCTTAGTTTAAGGCTGAGCCCAGGAAAGATTCTTCACAATTCTTGTACCAGACAGACGTGTTTACAGTAAAAGCAAAATACCATTCCTGAGAAATTGGTACAAGTGGAAGAACAGTTTTATTCTTTAATGGCAGTGTTGGATGCAGAGCAATCTGGAAATCCTGTAGAGATTCCAAAGACAGCACCTGTCTGTGAAACATGATGCATTTGTAAAGGCCTCAAATCAGTGTGACTAACAGGGTTCCAACCCAGTATGCTTCTCCCAAAACTGAGAAGTTCAGTGCACGAAAATATTTGGTCTGTTTCTGTTTTCAAATCAAACAAAACCTTGATGTATCCTCTGGAGCAACGTATGTGATTTTGGAATACACAATCTCATCTTTAATCACCGTTCCGATGGCTACAAAAGCAAGGGCAGATGCTTCCATCTACTATGTGGCGTTGGGTGGAGCAGAACAAGCCAGCGTCCCAAAAATGGATTGGCAGATGCAGCACCTCTACTACACCTACGAGGGTCTCTGGGAAAGGCAGCCCCCTCCCCACAGGCACACCTCACAGACCGCTGTACCAACTAACTTATGTGCACACATACTCACACACCGCTCGGTTCAAGCAATGGCCATTTTGAGGAAAGGGGACCTACAGAGAGGCAAGACAGTGCTGGAGAGCAGCTGTTCTGTACGGCATGGTGCCTTCTGCAGTATGTGATTTTCAGCTGGAAATCTGTACGGTTGTTTCAGCTGAGGAAAATGGGGGATCAGCCCTTCACCTTCAGTCCCACTGGAGAAAGCACTACTGGCAGCAAGCAAGGCTCTGCACCGGAGCACACATGAAGGGAACAGGAAGACAGATGTAGGGGAGAGCTCTGCATGTCTGGAGGGTAAGTCATATACATTTTTGAAGTGATCATTAATTTGCTTTTCCCATCCTGAGAAGCAGATTTAACCTTCTAGCCAGAAAGTTATCTACATAATCCTCACCACTGCAATATCTGGATACCTTAAGAGCTTTAAACTGGGCATCCAGATCAAGGTCACAAAGTCCAAGTGTAAGGCTGACTGTTTCAGACTCACTCAGGTTTTCTAACGGGTGGAAGCTCCAATGCAACATGGTTGCACATATCAGTTCTATCTTTCAGAATGAGAGTGATTTGTCAGGATTAGCCTCAGGGGTATTTCTAATACCTTCCCTTTACTTGTGGTGATTAAACAGGATTGAAGATATCTTCCAGTTCCTTCCAGCTCCTACATCTTTTCCTGGGGATTTATATAGAAGGGAAGATGCTGTAATGCAGCTAGTAGCTAATACATCTCACAAGGACAAAGTCACTTTATTAATACGCGTTTAGCCTTCCCCAGCTTGTAACTGTAGCTGTGTTATCATGTGGGTCTTGCCACATCAGCACTCAACCAGAAAAACCCCACTAGAATTTATGAAGAATAATGGCAAATATTTACAAATTTTACTGTCCAAAAGTAAAGAGAGGAGACTTCCACACTTAATGTAATCATCTCTACTTCTGTGAGACAGAGGAAATGAAGGTGCTCTAAACATGACATACAGAAAATGATATGTACAAAAATAGGGGAAAGAGCTGCATAATAAAGCTGTCTCTTTTAACTGTCCAAGGGAGACTGAGAAGGCTGAAAATGAATTGCAGCAAGGATGACTTTGAAGAGAAATTGTCAGCTTGCTTAGCTCCCAAATCCATGCACTCACGCACAATCTTTAGACAAAAAGCAAAACACAGATGCCCAGGAGTTTTGAAACAGATAAGACCTTCATGCTTTCTTTCTGCGTTTGGTACTTATTCAATCCATGATAGTAGCTTAAATTTTCATAACTGGAGGAGTTACTTTAATAAGAGAAATATAATTATGCATGTGAAACATCAGCGATAAGTTATTGGCAAATATATAAAAGGGAGTGCAACTTTAGACCCTGAACTTCATAAAAATGGCTTGATTTTCAAAGGTGCTGGGCAGCTGAAGACTTCCTGACATCATGGAAAAGCAAGGGACATCTTTATCCCAAAACCAATGTCCAACAATTTCTTGAACTTCAATTTGCATTTTCCCTTTCTTTCTTTTGACTATAAACATTTACTTCACCTTTGTGAACAGTCTATACTAGTAATAGAATAGTTTGGGTTGGAAGGGACCTTTAAAGGTCATCTAGTCCAATCCTTCTGCAATGAGCAGGAACAGCTGCAACAAGATCAGGTTGCTCAGAGCCCCATCCAACCTGACCTTGCCTGTCTAAGAGAAATCTTGTAATGACTCTGGTAGAAGCAGGTGTGGTTCCAAAAACCTTCCGTGTTTTTTCCTTGAACAGAATCAAAAAAATCAGTCCAAAGTAATAGCATGGTTGAAATACATGTTAAAATTTCAAGGAAAATTATATACTACTAGTGAGGAAAATTTAAAGCTTATTTGAATTGTTTTAGTTCATTCTGAGATTACTTTTAATAATCAAAGCAGATGTTATCAAAAGTTAAATTAACATCTTGAGCAAATTTACAGGGAACCTCAAATAGTCATTGAAACATTGTTATAAAGATGCTCTACAAATATAATGGAGTACGTAGGACATACTATGAGAAGACATTCCTGCATTTAATACCTACTGTTTTAACAGTGTGAGGATATTTTCTTCCTTCTTTAGGTGTGAAGGGGCCCTTACTGAATTTCAGGAAAAGAATAAATGAAACAATTAAAATAAAGAAAACACAAATATTCTCATGCTGGGATCCTGGGGCACCCTGAGGTGATTTTTCTTTTTTCACCTTACTTCAGTGATCTAGCAGCTGCTCTCATTTCCCATGGTAGTATTAGGATTCAAAGATGACACATTCACACATGATATGTATGTCACCTCTCTGGACTCGTGCACCCCATAATATTAAACAACAATGTTGTCCTTAGGTCAGCTGTGTCACAAAGTTAAATTTCCTTATAAAATAGTAGGCACAGTTAGGGAAAAAAAAAAAAGAAAAAGAAAACCACTTCTTGGGGGCCTGATTTGTCTCCTATATAATCAGAAATATGAAGTAAACTATTGCAGGTTTCAGGCATTGAAACCTGGTATCTGGAAACAAACCTCAAAAGATTAATACTTTCCCAGCAAGGCAAATAGACATTTCACAGAATTTTGAAAAGCTTCTAGTTTTGACCCAGTTTCCATCACAGTCGCAGGCAGCACCTCTTACAAACACAGCTTTATGAGTAGTCCCAGTCAGCACTAATCATCATTCATTGAAACATCAGATTAAGACACTAGATTTTTAGTAATATATTTTAATATGTTTAGATTTAGTGATACAGTGAAATACATTCTCATTTCGCACATCTCTGCAAGCACAGCCTGACACCATGAGTGTTCAAACATGGGGCGTGATCCTGTGAGTTGTTGGTGATTTGCTTATCTGGTTCTCACAAAGGACCCAGTTTGTTAATAAACAAACTTAACACTCAAATCAAGGCCAAATTTGATCTCACACAAAATAAAATCTTCTTTTGCATCCTGGTTTTAAAATGACATATCTTAAAACTAAAACCGGCCAGTAGCTAAACTTGTTCCCCTTCTTCACTAATGATTAACAAGTTGAGCTGCTCATCAGTGAATAACATATGGAATAAAGATGTTCCAAAACCATACAAGATGTCATGGATAGAAGACTTTGTCTCCTGTCTGCATTTCTTGTCACACATCCAAACTCTATCTAGCATTAAATACATATTTAAATCATGCAGATGTAAGTAAATCTCAATGTTATTACCCCCAGTATGAGTTTGACCTGACTTCCAGGTGGGTAGTTTGAGGGCTCTAGGTTACATCTATTCCCGATACTTGACATATCTTAATAGTCTCCTAGAATAAAGCAGTGCTATTACTTAAAAAAAAAAATCTCTAAAAATCCAGTTACCATCATAAGAAAGGGAGGAAGCCACAGTTATTATGCAATCACTTTTAAAGACCACCAGTATGGCATACATATAGCACAGAATATAGTACTCAAAACCGAGGCATGAAATAGCTACCCAGGTTTAAAATACTATACAACATTCTTTGGCCTTTTCCCACTTTCTCATTTTTAGTTGTCAAAAGTCTTATTTCCATAACTGAGACTACTAGATCTACTAGATGTAAAGGAGTTGTGATTATCCTTATAGCGTATCAGACATTGCTATTAATGCTTTAAACTTGCTACCAGTGCATTTTTGCAGTTTCATACATTTAGCGGAACTGACACATATAAAAGCTTTGAAAATTCAAAGTATTAATCTCCAAAAGCATATGTATAATGATTATTTAACCAATAGGATGTTTTTTCAGTTCCTCTACAAGTTGGCTCAGAAACAGTACAATATCAATAATGCTTTAGCTTATACTTTTACAACCTGTTCTCCGTTTCTCCCATCTGTCGATAGACTAAAATTGTGTTTACCGAATCACTCATTTTCTAACCTTTTCTTTTTAATTCATCTGAGAACTCATAACTATTTTTTTTTTTCCTAAAGAGACTACAAAACCCCAAAATTTGAGGCTCAGCTTGGTTTTCAGAGCTGTTGATATAATTGTGAAGTAGCTCCATTGATTTGAAAAGTGTTATTTTGGTTTCATCCTGTAACAAATGAGAATTTTCTTCTCATTATTATTCCAATTAAATATATGCCTTTAGTTCAGCTCACTATCTTTCTCGCCAAACTACAACTTGAGGCAACCCTAGGCTCTATTAAAACATTAGTAGGTGTATGTACATTAAAAACTGGCAACATTCAATGGGGAAAAACACAGCCAGTAGTGTTCTGCATTGCAAACCTGAATCCTCTAGGATACCCAAATAGGAGAGCAAAAAAGAAATAATTACAGTGCTGGGTGCTATCCACTAGTTTTGGATAATCTCTACCAGCTTCAGTGTCATATCACTCTCCCATCCACTGAGTCTCCAAGGCCCCAGACATATGGCTCTGTACAGAAGTCACTGTAATGGTACGACTTTACACATTCATTTCTTCGGGTGGTCAGAAACAGGGAAATGGAGAAGTCTGTCCTCCTCAAGGCCCTGAACTCTCTCCCCACATGCCACATGCAGCAGGTGGGAGATTGGTATAAAGAAATTAAATCTTCCCAAATAGCTTGCAGAGCTGTAACTTAGGCCACTGTTTTCACTCCCATTCAATACACTTGCAGGAGCAGACACTGGTTTAAAAATTGTTCAAGGACCTCAAAATTTGGCCCCAAATCAATGTGTATATAAATTACTTCATTTACAACTATGTTTTTATGCCAGCTTTAATGTCAACAGCCTAGCAGTGCATTGGATTTCATTTATAGGATTTATTAATTTTTATCTAATGAACAATTTCACAAAGCAATTTAGATGATTACGACTGCGAGATGTTTGCAATGAGGACCAGATCTTGCCAGCCTCGCTTGCCTGTAGTGCCACTTATATCAAAAGTAATTGAAAACAATTGTACATGAAAAGCACCAAAACAAACAAGTTCAAAAACGCTCTAGTCCACACGAGAAAAGGAAGCAGAGTACTCATTTCAGTCAATTCTAAGCCACGTGTTGTCTCCGTATAGATAGATAGGTACAGCTGAACTTACTGGAGTAGACTGACTTATAGAAAGAAGCATGGCACACTCATGTGAGGACCACATCTTTGGGTAGGAATTGCCAACGTGTTGTTTTGGCTACAACAGATTGTCCCTATGACAAAACCCCCATTGATTACATTGAACAGAATGAGGTCAAAGCTAAACATCCTAAAATCTCACTTTGTCACTTCAACAAATGTGAAAATTAAAGCAAGGGAACATTTCTTCGGTCATGTATCATAAAGAACCAGAATGGTTTATTTACCACAAAGGTCATCTGCTGAGTAATATGTTTGTTTATTTTTTATTTTTGGTAGTAGGATGTTGCTTTCTCCTTCTGATCTTGGGATTATGATGCAAAGTTTCCCATTTATAATTAATGACTTTTTTAGATATTTTTTGCTTAGGTGGCTAGAATCTTCCCAGCACCAGTGCCTAAAAAACAATTACCAGCATCGTGTTCAGTTTACTTCCAACTCCCCTTCACCCAGCAATAATTATATTTCTTTTGTGTGTTTCAGAAAAAAGAGATTGTTTGCCATAAAATTAACTTGACGTGATTCAAAAGGAAAGGCAAAGCATTTTATAAGGAGTCTGAGAGAGAGAGAGAGGGAGAACTGCAATTGTGAACAGAGGCTTAAATGAGAACGGGGAAGACTTGTGCTTTCAGCCGGGGGAAGCTTCATTACAAATTAAGTTTTGTTTCCTTTACTTGCTGCAGCACAATGACAGCTTTGACAGACATGGGTTGTTTAGAATCGTAAAGGCTTTTTAGTTTAAAGTGCTTCAGGAATATATCTAGCTGCAGTATATATGACGTAGGCACTTTTTATTTAGCTGTATTCTGCTAAATGTAGTTTGTAATTGGAACACCTTTCAGTCCGTGCATAGGAAAACCTGTTTTGGTCTACTTCTGCATTGCTGAGCTGCTTGTGCAGCAGGTCCTACTAAGGCCATGCATTTCAACATCATGCATATTATTGTCATTCATTTTTATGGGAACTGGAAGATACCTGAGGCTGTCCTGTCTCTGGGTGGACAACAAAAACCACAAGGTCTTTATGTCATCTAAACCTTCTTCCAAAAAGAAAGAACAAATAAGGTCACACCAAGCTGTTGGGTTTCAGGTTGTGTCTCATTGCAAGGGTTGCAGCTTCACGTCTGTTACAATGCTGTAAGGTTTGGCTTGAAAATGTCATACTCTGTCATTATGGGCCTGGTGTGCATTGTAGCTGTTACCCATGTTACGTCTTTTGCTTAGTTTAAAAATGTGTTGTTTTGGTTGTTGGTTTGGGGTTTTTTTTGTTTGTTTTTTGTTGTTTTGGTTTTGGGGTTTTGGGGGTTTTTTTAGATGTCAGAACTCTACACTTTGAGACACATCCTGATTTCAATTACATTGTATAATACCCAGAGTAAAGCCATTAGCTTGAGTGGAATGATACTAGATGACACAAGCATGGCTGAGATTAGACTGTGGCTGATTATGGGATCTGCAAACCAACTGGTGCTCTTTATTGGCAGTGACTAATGCGTGAGCCAGAAAGATGTTGCAGCTCTAAACTCTATTAGTTCAGAATGCGGAAACAACCTCATGCTGCAGATAAGAGGTGGGAAAACACTAGACTTGTAAACCATTAAATACTGTTAACTAAACCAGAACAGAGCTTGGTTTTCTTTGCTCAAGCCTTACAGGTTCTACCAGTAGAATATAACACACACAAAAATGAAGCAATCCCCAAAGCAACCAGATCATAGAATCATGGAATCATAGAATAGCTTGGGCTGGAAGGGACCTTTAAAGGTCATCTAGTCCAACCCCCCTGCAATGAGCAGGGACATTTTCAACTCGATCAGGTTGCTCAGAGCCCCATCCAAGCTGACCTTGAATGTTTCCAGGGATGGGGCATCTACCACCTCTTGGGCAACCTGTTCCCATGTTTCACCACCATATTGTGAGGAATTTCTTCTTATATCTAGTCTGAATCTACCTTCTCTTCTCCAGGCTGAACAACCCCAACTCTCTCAGCCTGGCCTCGTAGGAGAGGTGCTCCAGCCCTCAGATCATTATTGTGGCCCTCCTCTGGACCCACTCCAAGAGGTCCGATGTCCAGAGAAAATCTCCAGAAAGAAAGGAAGCCATATTTTCCACAGACTTGGCCACACATTCCTCTTATTCTGGGGTGCATAATCTTATAGACTAAGAATAAAGCCTTTCCTTCAGTGTGGGGAGACAGCACTGCCCCCACCTTATACCAATCCTTCATGTCCACCCTCTATCATCTACCCTGTAAACTGCACCCTTGCAGCCACTGTTTATTTACAGCTGCAATAACACTTGGTCCTAGTAGCAAACCCTCCTAACAATTCCTTATTACTAGATTGAGTGGAGGGTATCGCAAGATATCCTGGCAGTGTTAGTGCTTGGAGGGTTTTTACACCTTCACTATTAATAGCTTTGATCTAAGAGCCCATATAGAAGATCATTTAAAGGGTCAACCAGAAATTTCAATTCAAGCTAATGTGACACTTCAGGTATTTTGCTGTTCTCGGGAAAAAGCCCTTTGAGAGCTGGTGCTACCTGGTATAGGGTGAAGGAACAGCTGCCCTTTATAGACCTCTGCATCAAAGACTGTTATTTGATTATCAGTGAATTAACACTATGTTTGGAAGAAAGAAAAAAAAAAAAAGACAGAAAAGACTCACCTATAAGAACATTGGACCCAATAGAGATGGGACAGACTAAAACAGAACTGTGAGAATGAAACAAAAGTTACACTCTTTGACTTTTCTTTGAAAATTTAAAAATATCTTCTGCATGAACAAGAGTCTCCTGGGTGCCAGTTTCAGAAGTAACTTAAAGAAAATTCTCATGTCATTTGTGGTTGATGTAATGTAAGAATCCTTTCTTACAGTCTTTCAGTGAAATACAGGGTAGAAAACTGGGCTCCCACTCACAGGCAGATTTTTTTTTTTCCCCTTTGCACACTTGTCAAAGAATATGTCTTTTCCTCTTAGAATAACAAGAGCCTATTCACAGAAATTCTGTGAACAGAGCCTCCATTTCCCCAACAGTGAAACAAGGGCAAGGCTGAGAGTGTTTCAAAAGACTCATTAATAAGTAGTTATAAACACCAAGTTTAAACAAACTTATGCAAATGCTGAATATTAATTCTGTAAGAATGATGCAGGGTCACACTTTCACTAGGTGTTTTTCTGGCACTTGATTTCCACCCCACTCCCCCCCATTAACGAAACTGAGTAGGTTGGCCGTGTAATTCTGGGTTTGTAATTGAGCCTGTATTCAGAGGCAAAAGACCAGATGATCCTGACAAGCTTCTGCAGTGCCTCTGAACTCATTTGTTTCCAGGATTGGGCTGCAGATTATTTTTTTTCTAAAAACAATTTACAGTAAAATACCTGATGAGTACATTTGCCAGGGCATGGTTCACATTTCTCTCCCCATCTCACAATCTTAAGAAACCTTTATATACATCTGAGCTCTGATAACTAACTGAGAAAGATAGCCTGCTGTTCTTACTCAGCCAAAAATTGCAGAATGTCAGAGATACAGCAGGAAGAACATTTGGCTGCTTCTGTCACTCCCAACAAAATCTCTAACATTTTGTTTTATTTAATGGCTTCACTTTTCATAAGATGATTCAAACCCCTATAGGGGACCTACATTAGTCTGCTGACATTTTTCTGCTAGTATAATTATTATGTCCTTCTACAGTCTGCTTTTCATCTGTGCAGAATTTCTCCCTGGCGCAGAAGAGTTTCGCTAAAGACCTCAAGGTGGAAAACTGGAGAAGCCAGAATAGTTCTTCAGCATAAGGTAAGGTGGAGGACAACTTATTTGGTACAACTGTGCATGTGCTGGGATGCCCGGCAGCTGGTGGCATCAAATAGCAGATGGACACAATGCAACTCAGAAGAAAGAATCTTCCTACACTTAAAAAAAAAAAAAGGGGGTTGAGGGGAGAGGCTTGTTTATCTTTCCTTTACATGCCACCAGGCAAAATAAGTTGCAGGTTTCAGCCACTTAAACCACAGCAGGAATGTGGGTATTTCTAAGACAGTACATACTGCAGTATATACCTACATATCACCCCATTAATCACAAATTATAACAATTTGATTTGATTACTCCATGCAAAGGCCTACCCTACTGGTTTGTATTCAAAATAAAAAGGTTTTTTTAAGAAAGAAGTAGACCCTGCTGAAGTCAACGTCACTTGACTTCATAGCATATAGGGCTACTGCTAAATGCTTGGAGGTTGGGTTTTGGGTTTTTTTTAAGGCCAATCATACCTAGACTCAGCTGTACTTTTAAGCCCAGGTTACAGCTAGCCCCTTGAACACGTGTCTTTTTGTTGCTAAGCAGGTGCAGATCTGAAATCAGAATAGAGCACTTGGGATAAAAAGAAAGCAAATCCACCTCCTCAGATTTAAAGACAATATTGCCTTGGTAACAGGTAACACATGTGAAGTATGTGGTTAATTAAGGCTTCCAGTTATAACAGCGACAAAACAGAAATGAAAATGAGAAGCACTGTAGCAAAATATAGACAGTCCTTAATAGTCAGGTAGCTTAAAACACATTAGTATACACCATTAAACAATTGAAAAGACAACTGTGTAGGTCAGATGGAAACAATGAACAAAAGTCTGGAAAACTTAGTGAACTGGAGTGCTCTCAGCAGGAGGAGAAAGGATTGGGAGAGCTCATGCCCCGTTCACTGGTGAGTGAGAGGAGTAGTAAGGGGGTGAGAAGATGAAGGTATCTGAAGCTATTTTAAAGGAAGAATGCAATCGCATTGACAGTTTTTCAACTGTCCACTGTCATTATGTACAAGGGTTATACAAAACTGAAGCGGACAGAGACATCTGTGCTGAACATCCTTCATTCAGCTTTCCTCACGAAGTGCCTCTGACCTCACCTGTCCCACTTGGAAAAAGTATGAGAGATGCGAGCACAAGGCTAAGCATTGCGGAGTTGGAAGAACTGAAGCAGGGACCCTTTAGCACAGTAAGCAACCACTTTGACAGCAAGAAATGGAATATGAAAACAAACACATAAATAACAGTAGAGGAAACAGACCAGGTTTATAAAGTGGAGCATACAGCTCACTAAAATTAAAGGTTGAAGAGACCAGTGAGTTTTCCTTAAATGTTAAAATCTGGACAATACTGCAATGAAGGAGTTTGAAAATCTAAAAGCATATAAAACCTAAAAAAAAAGGAGGAATGTCTATCTCTACTGGTCACATTGTTGGATATGAGAATCACATCATATTCATAGCAGACTGAGATTTCTGACTCACAATTAGTTACTTTCAACAAAGCTGAAATAAGTAATTGGTTAAAGTTCCATCTGATTAAATGGGATGCTTTCAAACAGAAAATAGCTCCATTTACGCTACACAATGTCTACCCCCAAACTGGAAAAGGTGGATTGATCTTTTAAAAAAGTTTAGTACTACAGAAGTGTCAAATTCAATTTATACGACAGATAATTTGTGACAAATATGAACGCATTCCTGTGTAGAGGATTGACACTAGGCATATGTACCAGACCACTCAAATGTCCATTTGTCCAGACCCATTTGCACAGCACAAAGCTGAATCTCATGCCACAGCAGTGCCAGCTGATGGACTTAGCCCAGTGTTGACAAGCCAAAGAAGATGCTGCACTTCCATTCCCTCTTTAAGCATGTTCGTTTCCAGATGTTGCACTGACACTTGTGAACAGTGCCATGCAATTATGGACTGAAAAGATTTTTATGTAAAGGGTGTACAGCACAAGGAGCAGCACAGCCACTTAACACATACCCACAACTAAGTCTTTTAACCCAGTTTGGGAGAAAGCTACTAAAAAAGTCAAAGTGGAGAATGCTCACAACCTCTAAAGTCAAGCTGCTTGTGTGCTGAAGTATTAGATTAGGTGCCTAAATTCATGCAGATTTTGACTCAGTGCTTTTGTTACTCTCTAAAAGGGATGATAATAAATACTCACCAGATTCACAGAAATCTGAACAGGATAGATTGGTTTTTGCAAAGGTCTCTGATAGCATGTGGTAGTAGGCATTACTCAATTCTGGGGCTAAGCTAAATTTGACCCAGTAACCTACAGTTGAAAGATAGGATCAGTCTATGTAGTCACAAATCTTTTAAGACAGCCAACTGGTTTTGGATGTTTTTGGAGAGTCACAGTGATAAAATATCAGCCATATTCCCTTATGCTGGACTATTTATATAACTCTAGAGCAGAGCTTTTCAGTAGATACAGAAATCTAGTTATTGATCACTTGTAATGCTTAATTCAATTCTGAGAGGAAATAGCCTACATTTCGTGGATACATTTCATTAAAAGACTATTTATTCATTCTGCTTTTTGTAAATGCTTTAGTAGAGAGATATCAATGGAAGCTCGCAGGGTAGTACGATGAATTGGAAGATTTGTTACCAGTCTTCAGCAAAATGTGAGCAAAATGACGTTAGGACACTATGATCTCCTAATGTAATTAATAGAATCATGGGAAAATAGGGAAAGAACGGACCCAGAAAGGTCATCATGTGTATCTCCTTGCCTTCAGGGAGGCTCAAATATACTTATGTTGCATCTGACAAAAGTTTGTCTAATTCAATCCTTAAAGATCTCTAATGATACTTTACAGCCACCTCAGAAAATCTATTCCAATGGTGTTTTATCTGCATCATTAGAAAGTTTGCAGGGTTTGGGTTTTTTTTTTCATGTCTAGCCTGAATCTTTCTTGCTGCAGTTTATGGTGGTTACAATCTGTCCTACCACCTGGAATACAGAAAACAGCTTAGACCCTCCTTTCCTACAAGATCCTTAAAGTTTTCAGAAGCTATGTATCCCCCATACGCTTTCCCTTCCTCTAAACTACTTTTGGTTTGTGTCATTCAGTCAGTTGTTCTATATCTTGTTCACAAGGCTCTGATCATTCCTGCCGCTGGTCTGTATCTTGCTTTAAGGGCAGTCCCCAAAACTGAACATTATATATTCAGCTAAGATTTTACCAGCACAAGAGTTACTTGTACTTGTAAGAGATAACTGTAAGCTGTGCGTGTTAAAGCCTTGACTTCTCTGCTTCTTTTGTGCAACAGTGTGACCTTGGTCACTTACTGTTTGGCTTGCGACCCAATACAACTCCTACCTCTGTCTTTGAAGACAAGTTGTCCCCCATTTTGAAGTGAACTGTTGATAACAGCTCTGAATGCATTAATACAGCTCATCTTGCACTCCAGCAACCATAGCTCCAGCATTTCCCTACCTGGCTTGTGAGAATGCTATGAAAACAGGCTGGCCTCAGCAAAGCTCTCACAGTATCTAACACCTACAGCGTCTTGCCTGTCCACAAAACATGCTGCTCTATTGCAAATGGAAATTGGACTCATTCGGTGTGATGTCTTCTCAGTAAACTCACACTAGCCGTTATGTATTTCCTTGCTATGTTAGAGTTGCTTATGAGTATTTTAATTATTTATTGCTTTTTTTGTTTTTTTGAGAGAGGGTTGAGACTGAGCTGCATCATTTCTGAAAACAGACACTGCATTTGTTTTTTGTCTGTTTTCTGGTACCTCATCCACCTTCTGCTAGTTTGTTAGACCTAATGACTAATGGCTCTAACATCGCTACAGACCATTTGTTTGCTGTCCTTGATTGAAGTTCAGCAGCCCCAGCTGACCTGAAAGGTTCTAATCTCTTGAATCTATTAAATTCTTTTTGCCTGTCTCCCTCCTTCCTTTTCCAAAGATTGCAGCTGCAAAATGATGGAGTTCACAAAGTAACACTCTTCTTTTCTGCCTGACCTTCCTGAACAAGATTTATCCCTTTTCTATCAATATTCCAGTGTATTCCATCAAGGTTTTGCTACAGTAAGTCAAAATCTTGGTATGTATTAAAAATTCTACGAATAGATCTTTTGCAGGCAGCTAAATCAGATGTTCAGGCACTAACATGGGACTTGCTAGATCAGATGTGGAATGGAAAGGGAGAAGCTGAAAGGAAAAGGTTTGGAAATTACAGAGTTTTTACTAAGGACCATGAAGAGGAAGCGAACATCTTGTACATGTAGGATACTGGAATAACACAAACCATATTTCACAGCATTGGCCAGAGAAAGATAGTCACCAAATAGATACATACATGGACAGTGTTTGTTGTATGGTATGTCTAGAAGGGTGTGCAGGGCCCTGTAGCCACGTGCCAGCATAAAAATACGTCTTTAACTAGAGCCAAGAAGAAAACCTGTATGAAGTTACATATACAACTGGGCACCACAGAACTGGAGCCTTAGCAGACACACTGTGACATAGAGTTATGCTGCATGAGCAGTTATGCACACTCCTGCTTTTGCTTCAATTTCCTGGGCATTGCCCTCTTTCAAGCTCTGCATCCGAGATACATGAAATCATTTATGATGAATCACTGTCTATTTAACAGTTCCAGTACAGACTGTTAACAATTAATACATTCGTTTTAAAGTTCTAACCCACATCCACAAAAGCAACAATAACTACTTTATGCACACGCGTTTATAAGCTTAGCCAGAAGCCAAGAATGAGCAAGGCTCTGACCTACGCTTCACAGATTCACACAAGATCAGGGTCCTTTCTCCCCCCTGCCCCTACAGCTTCTATATTTTATGCCTTTTCTTGTTTTAATAGCATAGCTGTAAAGTAGCTTGAGACTTTGTAGAAAAACATTATCAACATTCATGCTATTAAAAGCATTACGGGTTACTGTAAAATTTATTTACATAGCTATTATCTCTCTTCAAAAGTTTAAATGAATGTTCCCAGGTTCGGAGTGACTTGGGCATCAAATCTAGCAAACTGTGGTGGATAAGCAGAAGGCAGTGGCAGCCACAGCTGAGGAAATCACCCTGTCTTTTCCTCCTTTTTTCCTTAAATTGAGAGAATAGCAAGTGGCAGCCCCCCCGTTTGGAGAGAAGTGCTGGTGGGTTTATGCAGAGACATGTCCATTACCTCTGTCCCTTGTGTAACCTGTATTCCAAAATATCATGGCTTGTAAAGTCACGTAACAATCTACTACCATGTACATGTTCTGGTTTTGCCGCAATTGATCTTCCAGGAAATCAAGGTGGTTTATGCTGAATATATCACTGTCATCAAACTGGTTTATAAGGGAAAAGCCTCCCTCTTCACAAAAGCCACCACCACAACAGGAACCAGCATTAGCTTCACGGATTGACTCTACAGATTACAAGGAGGTACAAAAATCTATGCTTTTTTGCTCTGGCCTTAGATGGTAAAGTCTAGATGAAAACTTTTTAAGACTTTATATGGATGGTCTCATAGCAGCTATAAGGAAGGAAGATTTTGTGAAGAAAATAAACTTACAAGATCAGAGGCCATCTCCTGACAAATATGTAGGGAGGCAAAATGCCTACCAGTTCATAATACACTGGCACACATGTATCAAAGAGTAAGTTAATTCCATAAATACATTTTAAAGTCACTACTTCTGAACACTTACTTTACTTCTATGTGCAGTCACAGTTTATTTATGATCTTTATAAATATGATTGGGAAAAGCAGGTCAACAAATTATTCTTCAATCTATAACCACATCAAAAAGTAGGTGAACATATATTCTTAGCTTTACATACTTTTCATATTAGTTACCTCAGCAATTTGATGGCCATATATTTGTGGGCTAGCAACTGTTTTCCTGGATTTTTTTGGCTTTAAAAAGAAACAGTAATTGACAGGAGCTTAACAGAGGAAAGTGTCTCCTTTATAATTGAAGTACAAGCAAGGGGGATGGAGTCATTAAAGTCAGCTTCAATTTGTTTGATATCTGGAATCAAAGAAATAAAACATAGCGTACAATCCATGGTTTTTTCTGTTACATTAGAAAAGCTGTATTTTTCCATTTGGAAAGGTAACTGTTGATATGGTCACTTGCAAGATTTAAAGTCTATTCCCTGTCAAAAGGCCCAATGTTCCTTCCACTGTAGTCAATAGTAAAACTAAAAAAAGCTGTATTATTGTTTCTATACAGTCTTTTTGTCCATGGGAACCAGAGATGAAAGAAACAGGAAAAACACATCTTCTTTCCAATATTTGGAACTATAATATAAAAAATACTAAACATTATCCAATTATTTTCACTTGCTGGATTTCTAAGGTTGAGTCTGTTCTGTGTGTGAAATAATCTCACCTTACAACCTGCATCAGAGAAAACCTCTATAAGACACTACTCCCAAGTGCTTTTGTTCCAGAGGGGAAGTGTATGTTACTAGTTACCAATCCTTACCTGATTTTTATATATTGTCTCCCCTAATCTGAGCATACAGCTATTGTTACATGTTTCTAAGCAAAGGAGGAAGCACACATCATGTTAGGAAGATTGGTTGCACTAAACTAACTCTTGCAGCAACACATTTTTCTGGCCAGTAGAAGCAGAGGGAGATAACTTCTGTTGGGGGATACCAGAGGAGCACATGGAATTTCCTCTGCATTGATCAAGCCTTGTCTTTGCTTCTGTTTTGCCAGTTTGCCTGCCTTTTTAATAATCTGCAACTGGAGACAAAGGTCTACAAATTTCCAAGTCCTATTTACATTTCTCTGCAGCATATTCACTTTATAGCTGTGCAAGAGGTTTCATATGCCAAAAATCTTGCCTGCTGTTTTCAGCTATTTCATTTAGGCTAATAATTTTTTTTACTTCCCCCTGCAAACGTTGCCTGGAAAGAAATCCTGGAAGATGAGAGTCAGAACTTTGGCTTGCCATCTTGCCTTCAGCAGATGATTTATATTAAGGCAGTACATGCATATTTAATAATATAGTTCAAATGTTAACCTAAAAGCAGAATAGGATTTTCCCCTTCTCTTAAGTTTGAACCCTTGTGTAATTTTGTCTGGTTTTCAGGGGACAGGAGTTTGTACAGAAATTTGAAGTCTCCTTGCATTGACTTGTGAAGAAATCATTCCTGGAGTCCATTCCACAAACCCCTTAAACCCAGGATCTTCCACAAGTTGAGAAAGACAAAGTTTATTTGTATACAAAGGAATTGCTAATCCTGAAAGAAGGAAGATATTGTCTGGATGGTTTTCCTGGAATCTTAAATTGTATTTCAGTGGCTTCATACTAAAAATCCAGGTCTCTCTCCAAGCACCAGTTTTCTTGTAGGCATACAGACTAGAAAGTCCCACTGAAACAAAACTTCTCTGACCCTCTGTTCTTGTTCTAAAATTTCTGTATGCAAAAAGTTCAATATATGAAAAGGAGCACTGTGAGCTTCTCAAAGGCATGGACAATGAGGAAAAAAAGAAAATCGGAGTACTGAAGCAGAAATACAGTCTCTATAGCCACTGCAATGTGCAGTGCGATTATACTCTTCTTGAGAAAGCCATTTCATGAGAAACTGTGAAACATTTCTATTAGACACAAAAATATATCATACTGCTTGCCCATCTTTTGCTCCTGCTGGAAGAGCCCTTCCACTTTGCCAGTATCAAAGGATTATTCCATAACCAATTGCTATTTCTCCATTTTTTCCTCCTTTTTGTTGCCAGCAAAGCCCTGCTATCATATTTTCAGAGTCTGCTTGAGAACACATGTTCCTTATTGGCCAAACTTTTAATAAGAAGGAAGATGGCAGAGAAAAGCAGTACTGTTTAAAGCATGGGAAGCTACAGAAAGAAAAGATACACAGAACACCTTTCTTCAGCTAGCGGAGAAGAATCATTCTTTTTACTGAAAAATTACGGCATGAAATTAGTGATCTCTGTTACATGGGACTTCAATCTAAAAAGTCAAAATAGCCTCTCTACCTGAAAGAGAATCTGTGGTTCAGCAAGTACTTCTGAGTTACAACATGCACACTAATTCTTTTCTGCATGACTTCTGGTCAACTCTTCAGGTCTGTCTTTCTTGCTGGCCCATTCATAGCAAGAGCGAATGCCTCCATGCCAAAGCTCACGTGAGATCTTTCACCTTCTGGGGATCCTTTCACAGGGATTCCTTAGAATAACAGAATCCATTTTCACAACAGATTTTGAACAAACATTTAGACCCTTTTTGGCGCTTGATCTCATCTGCATCCATGATCGAAATACTCCACCATCAATTACAAACCCAACACTTCAATAAGAAGTCAAACACACTTTACCATTAATTAATTACTGAGATCTAAATACCACCCTTTCGGCACACTGGAGAGAGAATAGAAGTACAGAACATGCCATAAAGATAAATCACACAGCTGACTCGATAACCTAGGTAAAAATACAGAGGATATTAGTGTTCAGCTGATAAACTCCCTGGAATGAATTTTTAAGGTGTTTAAGCTTATGACATTTATGACATCAAAAGCAAACTATCACAACTGCAGGGAAAGTAAATAGGAGGAACTGACAAAGCTTGTCTACAATTCATATTAATTCTAGATGGTGCAAAACCACATTCATTATGGAATCTCAGAGAACAAACAGATATAGATGTCTGAAAGAAGGAATCTTTCCTAGTAGATGCCTAAACAGACAGGCAGTTGAATAAAAATACAAAGCAAGAGGTCTGATACATATTCTGTACAGAAATCCATTACGGTTGCATATATATTTCAGTGACAGAGAAAAAAAGAATGGAGAAAAGCATAAACCTACAAATCACATCAGGTATTATTGAATTAGTCTGAGACTTCAAAGGGAAAAAATGAAGTAAAAAACAAAATAACACCTCTTGTTTTGTCGCCTCAGTATCACCACAGTCCATAAAAGACAATAAATGGACAAATCAACAGATGTCTCCATTTTTATTCTAGACTCTAACATACCAGGTACTGTTGATTGCTGATGGAAATCAGCAAATTAAAGATAGGTATTTATAAGTCCTGTGCCCTTACTGGTCAGTTCAGACCCCTTTCCTTTCATCAGGCATCTACTCATATGAATCATAGAATCATAGAATTCTTTCTGTCCAAACTCAAGTCACAAGTAAGTTACAAGGAGGAATCACTTGTCTCTGTCTATTCTTTGGGAGAAAAAAAAAAAAACAAAAACCAAAACCAAAACACACTACCACCACCACCACCCCCCCCCCCAAAAAAAAAAAACCAACAAAAAAACCCCAAACCAAAAAACCCACACCACAAAAAAGCAACAGTCCAAATTATTTAAGCACAGAGACCCAGTCCTGGATGTTTTATTCAAGCAAAGCTTCTGCTGATTCCAGTGTGACATGTGGCTCTTTTACAGGTGTATGTATGGCTAAGTTGTGGCAGCCTGATCTCTTTATGGCTCAGTTGCAACTCTATATGCCAGGACTGCCTATTTCACCAGCAGGAACAGTCCCAAGAAACACAACACAGTCACAGTCCCAAGAAATATTTTTCTTCAGAGATACACTTTTCCCTTCACTTTTGCCTTCTGTGGTTGGGAACAATAATTTGTTGCTGCCTTGTATTAGAAGAATTCATTTCCTTCTTGGCACAGAATCAGTTATTCTGTCCAAAAGGAGGGGAGACAGAGCTAAGATTCCTCCCATGCCCTTTACCAAGAGTATAGCCACCAGCTTATCTTGCTTTCTTACTTTGGATCTGGACCTAAGGAAGTCCCAAAGTGAGTACAAACACAAGGTTAAAGGAGCCTGCAAGGGCATTTCCTTTTATTTGCGAGTTGTCTGAATTGCAATCAAGGCCTGAAAGAATGAGAAAATAAAGGCAGAAATAAAAAAATCTACTACCAGTCCATTTGCAGGATATACTGTCATCACCACCCCATTTTGGGGAGGGGCGGGGGAAGAGATGCAATGTTAATTTAAAAATCAGGGTCTTCAGACTTTCAAGCAAAATTCCTAATGCTTAGAATTAATCATATATATATATATAAAAAAAACAAGTGAGAACCATGACTTCACAGTGCCTATTCTTTGTCTCTGAAGTCATGGACAAATGCACATAGCCTAGATTCCAGCTATGTCTCTACCCTTGCTGTCTTCCATTTATTGGGTTCCTACAACAGAACACAGCCCATGGGAAGTACTAGTCAAAGGGTCCAAAATGGAATTAGATTTTCATAAAGCTGTAATCCTCATTTTAAAAAAAAAAAAAAAAAAGAAAGAAATAGGAAAAAAGGCTTATCAAGCTTCTGGTGAAATCAGGAATATCACCTGAATCTCCAGCCCTCTGGTCTATATTTCTGATCTGTATTTCAGCTTCACTTCACAGCCTGCCTGAGTCATACCAAACCCACAATTTCTTCAGACTAAGACTACACCCAAGCTGCTATGCTGAAGTCTTGCTGAATATGATTCAACACAAAAATGTTTCTGGTTAATGGCTCAGAAAACAACTAGACTAAAAATAGTCTCCCCCAAAGCTCATCTGTTGGCACAGCAACAGCCTACACATCTACCACCCATCAGGCGACATCGCACCACAGCCCCTCCTTTCCCATCCTTCCCGAACCCCATGAGGGGCTTTTCCCTTCACTAGCTCAAACAAACAGTTGCCACAAGGGGAATGGACTTGCCAGATCTTCATTTCCAGTCCTTGCCTAGCGATGACTTCTACACCGTTAGTGCCAGAAGGACACCACGAGAGCCTGAGCTGCTCAGCAGTCACTCTGATGGACCTTACTGTGCATATGTCTGCATAGGCACATTGTAATACCTGCATTTTGTATGTACAAGTTAACTGGGGAGGGGATTAAAAGGACTTTAGACATCCTCTCCTCCCCTCCTTGACATTTTCTCACCATCACCACAGCTCTCCTCTACAGGATTTAGGAAATCCATTGAAGCAATGGCATTGAGATGGATGCGAGTGATGCCAGACCTCCCACAACCAGTCTGCTCCTCCATTCAAATTAGTTTAATGGTTCCCAGTTGGCTATTATTGACCTAAAGCAAACTTAACTGATTCAGTATCACTAATAACCAAAACAAAACTTAAATCATGGTGGCTAGATTCTTTTATCATTTAAGAACTAAAGATTGTAAAGCCTTGTCTATGTGATATTCACATGGATATTTTTCTTGTGAAGACTCCTGCTACAGTAGGGATTTTCTAAAAAAAAGGATACTTACTGGATGTTCAGAAAATGGTAGTGGGGCTGAATGTTCCCGCTGCAGCACAGGTCAAGCCTCAGAATAAAACAATATTGTCTTTTGCTCTGTGAGTTATATACCCTTGATCAAATAAAGACAATTCTATTCACCTTGTTCACAACAAAACTGTTTGGGATATTTGGTGGTTTAATATACTGGTGAGAGCAAGAAATTAAAAGGTCACTGTAGAGTACCTCATCCTTGCTCAAATCTCTCCCTCTTCTTAGCTTTTCTGCTTTCTACAGCATAACGCCATGATGCTGTTCCTGAATATCTCTCTGTGTGTATATATCTCTGTAGGCATACAGGAAAAAAAAGAAGCAATGCTGTGTTTGTGAGCGATAAGGCTCTGATTTCAGGCTTGCTTTCAATTTTAGTAGAGATTTGGCCCCACTATATGTGTTTTAAGCATGAAAAACTGTATCTTCCTATTAACATGCCACAGCTTTTAATGAACACATAATGGCCAATATGGTGCCCAGTTACAAGGCTTCTTAGTATTATATTGCATACATGACAGTTCATTGCTAATGCAACCCATCTGGTTTCTGGAAGGCAAATGTGACTGAAAACAATTGTCTACTTCTTTTATTTGAACTGATTTCAAATGAATTTTTGTATGTGAGCATGGCCAGTCATGTCAAAAGGGACTTTGACAGGGTAATAAATACTGTCGTGGTTTAGTCCCAGCCAGCAACTCAGCACCACGCAGCCGCTCGCTCACTCCCCCTACCCTGATGGGATGGGGGAGAGAATCGGAGGAGTAAGAGTGAGAAACACTCCTGGGTCGAGATAAGAATAGTTTAATAATTGAAATAAAATAAAGTAAAATAATAATAATAATATAATAATAATAATAGTAATAATAATATACAAAGCAAGTGATGCACAATGCAATTGCTCACCACCCAACGACCGATACCCAGACAGTTCCCGAGCAGCGGTCGCTGCTCCCCGGCCAACCCCCCCCAGTTTATATACTGAGCATGACGTCATATGGTATGGAATAGCCCTTTGGTCAGTTTGGATCAACTATTCTGGCTGTGCCCCCTCCCAGTTTCTTGTGCACCTGGCAGAGCATGGGAAGCTGAAAAAGTCCTTGACTAGCATAAGCAGTACTCAGCAACAACTAAAAACATCAGGGTGTTATCAACATTCTTCTCCTACTAAATCCAAAACACAGCACTATGCCTGCTGCTAGGAAGAAAATTAACTCTATCCCAGCCGAAACCAGGACAACCTATAAATAGACTTTGATCCATGAGCAGAGAAAACGTCTCCAACAATTTCTTAGTGCAATGACAGTGAAATAATGAGAATGAAATCCAGACTGAGCATCATTCAGTATGTTGTTTAACTCCAAGTACTTAAACAGTTGCTTGTGAACCAATTTATTCATTATCTATTATGGATAGAGTTGGAAGCAGTGAGATAGGTCTGTAAATAATAAGCTGAGTGGGCTTGCTTTCTCTCTTTCTTATATAGCAGGATAACATTTGTTTTCTACTACTCTGATGGAAAAGTTCCAAGACACAGTGATAAATTGAGCATATAGGTGATAGGGCCCTGGTATTACATGAGCAGCCAGTTTAAAAATTTTTGGAGATACACCAGCAACACATCCCATCAGAGCCTGCTGCTGTCATTTCTACATTTGCATAAGCCAGGCTGTCTCACAAACTGCTGCTCCTGTTCCTACAGCTTTCCCAAGCCAAACTCCTTCAATCTGTTGCAGTTTTGAAGGCCAAACCCCTTCAATCTGCTGGTGCTGTTTCCAAGTGTGGCTGATGCTCCAGCAGTTGCCCAAGCCAAGCTCTGGAGTAGTCTTTTGCCGTTTATTCTTAGCTTGCTCAGCTCTGATGCTGGCTAGCTTTACCCACCTAACAAGAACCCTAAATTAGGACCCTACTCACATCATACCCCTCTCTATTCAAACAGGAAGGAAGAGCCAACCCTAAAGGTTTATTCAAATCCCAGGTGAACCAGTGAGGTACCTGAAGGAGCTGGGATGAATCAGATCCCAAGCCCTCCACTAGGCTCCACAAAAGATCGTCTGTTTTCTATTGAATCACATAATCCAAATACAATACGTGCAATTCTAATATGATACAATTCTAAAATGATACACTTATAAGCATTTAGTTGCATAATACTTGAATGATATATTCACTTTTTTTATTATTGAAATATCATTTGCATCTCTACACAGGAGGATTTGGAAGGAGGATGAGAGCTCTGTGTAGTATTGCCCAGCGTGCCATGCAATCCCCACCACATCACAAGGGGCAGGTAGGGCGATCGCACACCCCTCGTGCGTTCCACAGTCACATCTATCCCCTAGCAATGCTTTTAAAAGTGTCATTAATCCCATCTGCTGATTTTGCTACCTCCCTTACTTGCCCCTACAGAAACAGCAAGCAAAGACGGTGCTCTAAAGGAAGACCTCCAGCAGCCATTTTCCCTTCATAGTCAAGAGAGACATGGGAGGAAGAAGGAAAGTGTGTATCGTACCTGAGCTGGGATGATTTTACAGTGACTACCCTGTTTCCCTTGCCAATTCTAGATTTAAAGTTTCTACTGGCTTAGTGCCTGTGACAACAATGCTGGCTGCCTTGAACTACAACAGGTAGACACCTAGCCTATAGTAAGTTTATGTCTTGTTAACATAAGCCACACTAGAAACAGGCAGGCAATGTCCCTCAGCCAGAATTATCTTTCACAATTCCAAAAGTGTCAGCCGAACAAAGAGCAGTGATTAAACTGACTGCACCTGCCCACTTCTGCTGCACCTCATCATCTCAGGGAAAGAGGCATATGGGTCAGCCACGCAGCTGGAGAGCAACAGCCTCAAAAGTTTAAGTTCTCTGCATCTTTATTGCCTGGATTCTGTGTGCAAAATTATTTTATTCTGTATCTTGATAAGCACATGTCACATTCAAACAAGGAGTTATAGCAGGTCATATATTCCCTACCAACATGTTCCCATTTCTGTCTGCATATGCTTGACAAGTGTGTTTATTATAGCTTCCTGTTCGTTACCCTCAGAGATGTGCTTTACTGTTGCTGCTTATTTCACAAGGCTACACAATCAATGTAAACACTTTGAAACTTAAAGGAGGTTATAATTAAAAAGGAAGATGTCAATTCATGATGACCTATTGAAATATTGGCTACACAGCTTGAAAATAATACGAGCAAATTGGCTATAGAATCACACAAAAAATATTCCATCTGAAGTACCATTGAGGTTAACAGCAGATATAGCTGTAATGGAGAGTCAGTCTCTGTGCTTGTCTTGAAATATGTCCCTTATTGCCATGCTATAAGTGTCAAAAACATATGTAGAAAATTGGCAAAGAAAGGTCTGGGCCTTGGACTGATTTTTTTTTTTTCCTTTTTCTCTTTTTTTTTTCCCCCCTCTCCTAAAAAACAATGCAGTGTTATAAATCCTGCTACAGATGTGAGAAAACAATAGCATTTTATTGATGTAAATGTTTACATATTTTTTGATCAAACCACCAGACCTAGCATTTTTCATCTTCACAAAGCTTTAGAAACAATACTCAGTAATGTTCAATTATTGTTGTACAACCCATGAATACTAAAAATAGCAAATAGCTTTTCCTTTGCTTTCATGTTTTTTTCCTAAAAAGTTGTTCTCTAATGTTATGATCATCTAACAGGCTGTAATAATTGCCTGGTACTGTATCTTTATCTGTCACACAACCAACATACATTTGGGAACCAAATAATGCAACCTTTTGCTTATAAATCTGCCATCTTTCTCGAAAAATTAGAAATCTGTGTCTCTTACTATGGTTTATTCTGTTGTACCTATTTTCAAAGTGTACACCCAAGTCTTAAAACAATAGATAACTATACAAACACACAAATAAACTTTCTGCTGGAATAAAAAGCTTCCCTGAGTTTTCTTCAGATCCCCATGCACTGTTCAAATAACATATTGCATTTTCTGTATGAAAAAGTACACAATATTTAATAAATATTCATTTTCATCTGGTTCATGAACACATTTAATCCCCTGAGGACTAAATACACTATGTAAGAGAGAAGCCAGAGCTGATCCTAAGGCATACAGCACATTAACCTATACTTGTATTCTGAAGAGTTAATACTCAGGAAAGCAGCAAGTGCTCCTGAAGACTGGGAAGTACTTTGATGCAAATGCAAAATACATATGTAAAAACAGTGCTAGTATAACTGCAAATTAATTTATGTTAAGAGAGGTTCAGAATGCTAAACACCTTTATTGGAGACAAACGATGTTTCTTCTATTCTCTGAGGGTGTATTATATGTCTCTTGTCAAGTTGTTGCTGAGATACCATGTTATCCAAGTGCTTATATTGTGATTTATAAAAGAAAAGGAAGAATTTTGCATGTATTACCATGGATTGTCTACCTACTCCTTTGCTACTAGCACCTATTGTTTACAGCAGCGTTCCAGCACGATCAGGTATGGAAGGCTGCTAAAATTTCAGTGGCTGTATTTACCCCTAGAGTTTGTAACTCAAGCAACAACTGCTTAATTTAATGCTGCATAAGGGTTGAGTAACTTCAATACATGCGGTTTTACTTATTCAAATAACGTTTTTTAGAAGAAAAACCCAAATGACATCCCTGCAAAAAACTCAAAATGCTTGGAAAGTTAATTAGTACTACAACAATAGAATAGGGACCACCCAGCCTCATTAAAGGAAAACACTTTGATCAAAAAAAGCTCCACAAGACAACAACAACGAAGTTATAAACAGCAACCTGTCAGCCAAGATACCAAAATCAGAAGCTTAAAGAAAACCAACCAACAACAAAAAAATCAAACACCACAAAAAAAACCCACCAAAGCTTCTCCTCCCCCCCACCCCGTTTTTCATCTTTATAAATCCACACCAGCATCACAGCTGGAACATTCCCTTAAAAACAATCAAATATATGATACATTTTGCATCAGTCACAGAAGCTGCAGTCACAATACTTTGGCATGCTAGAGGGGAAGTTTTCTGTATTTAGCATACAGACCTGTCCCCACTGTGTTTCCTACCAATTGAATAGCAAAGCAGGTGAAATTTAACTTATATTTAACTTATATTATAAAAGCAACATTAGACGTGTCTAAAAAACAGGACAAAGACACTTCCTCACAAATATCAGTAACACATTTACACACAGTCATTTACTAAAAATAAAGAGAAAGGCAGTTCATATTTTTTAGGAATCTAAGGAGAAAGGTGTTACACCTAGCTGTAGCAAAAGGTGAAATAAAAAGGAGTAACTCTAGAAACAATGATTTGCCTGTGTATCTTAGAACTGCTTCTATCTCAAGGTTAATATTACAGCATGTCTGAACTTCAAACACGCTCTTCAATCATGAATACAGATCATTAACACCAAATAATTAATGCCATGAGTTCTGTAATATCAGATGTATAAATTACTTCCTCCATGAAAAAGACTTACTCATATCATCAGAAGCAGACTGTGAAGTGTATCACGATTCTGTCTTAATTTTTTTTTTTTTTTAATTAAGTGACCAGCCCAATATCCAGATATTGGTTTCTTTCTCAGTTCCACAAGTCTGGAAATAGCTCCAGGCATCAGAGGAACAGTTCCTCCTTGCTCTGCGGTCTGCCAGTGACTGTGCAGTGACTCCTACATGGGCAGGGAAGGGAGGGATCCTGAACTCTGTTACGCCTATTTTCTTTGAGAAGGAAGAAAGTACAACCAAGCCCTGAGTTTAGATGGCCCATGCTACAGATGCCAGAAATAAGAATTTTGCTTCCTAATCTATAAGTCATATAAGCCAAACGTATAAGGACACGCACTGTTAGAGACTGTTACACTACTGTTCAGATATTTTATGAAGACTGTATCATACAGTCCTCTAGAAAAGGATAACAGCAGCCCTGTCTATTTGTACCAGCAATGTTAACTAATTCAAAGTTCCTCCCTCCCTCTCATGCACACAATCAGTAAAAATACCTTAAAAAAAAAAAAAGGGCAGTGAACGTACCTGAGCAATATAATCTGCTAATAACAAGTGATCTTACTGCCTTAGGCAGTCTTGAACAACAGGAGCTGAACTGCTGACTAACCGTGATCAATAATACATAACAAAGACGTGGTAGATCTTTAAAATCCATAGTGCTTATTTGAATGGAGTTTTGGGGTCATCAAAAGCAACATGACCCAAATTGTATTTACTTCTCTCTGAATTAATCTGAAAATGACTTCAATATTTACTGACTTCATTTTAATCATTTTTGGCCATTAAATGGGATATTATAAAAATCAAGTTAGTAATTGCATTTCTTGTTGCTGTTATACACACAATACACTCTTACAGCTCTTTGTAGGTTTTCCTCATCTTTTACCACTGGAGAATATATCCATCAAAAATTATTCAGTTTTGCTGAAACTTCTTGGCACCATAAAATGACATGGCTTGAATGTTTGCAAGCTCATATCACTAAAATAAGGAACGTCATATGAGTCTAAAGGCCTGGTAGCAACTATTGCTCATCCCCTTGCTCTAGGGGTATTGCACTGTAGTCCTTCAAAGAGACAGCAAAGGAGATAAGCCTAGAACAACTATGTCTACATAAAAGAGGAGTTTTGACAGAGTTAAACTCCTTTTAATACACCTGTAAGTCATGCATCTCTCAAGTCCTAAGTATTCTCTGCTATCATTCACTTCAACAGGAGCATTAGGACTTAGCAGGATCCAGCTTATAGTTCTAACAACAAGTGGCATATCAAGAGCATATTACACTCCATCACTAGGATTTTGAAATGCTGAGCATTTTTTAATATAACACCCCAGGTGTTTTCTGCTTAAAACATACTCTACATGAGCATCTGCAGATGGCATGTC
Source organism: Pelecanus crispus (assembly GCF_030463565.1). Classification (NCBI taxonomy): domain Eukaryota; kingdom Metazoa; phylum Chordata; class Aves; order Pelecaniformes; family Pelecanidae; genus Pelecanus; species Pelecanus crispus. The sequence goes on along the minus strand of NC_134651.1, from coordinate 7,322,642 downwards.
AACAGGGAGCCATATAGATTCAAATGCACTGGCATTCACTTTGGGACCCCATGCTAGGACCCTAAAACAAACAAAAAAAAAAAAGAAAAGAAACCCACCAAAAAAAACCCCACAACAACACACAACAAACACAACGGGGGGGGGGGCGGGGGAAGAAGAAAACATGGTGGATTAGCCAGTACAAAATGTTCTCATGTCCACCAAATACAAGATCTGGTCCTGCAGCCCTTATTCAAGTGAATCACCCCAATGAAAATAAACAAGAGAGGCAATTCAAGCAGTCTACTACAAAGGTAATATTTTCCCTGGATAACTCAACCATGAATAATTCAGTGTAGGTTAAGCTCAAGTAAGACCATTACTAACTGTTTTCACATATGGAGGATTGATTTTCTTTCAGTATGAAAGGAGAGTCTGGTTGCAGTGCTTCTAAAATGAAGATATAGCACACACTGTTGATTTGATTGAAGCATGCTGCAGATGACATACCTACATTTTGCCTCATTCCACATGGGAGGGCAGGGAGGAGAATCTTTTCTATTGCAGTTTTGCACAGTTATGTACTGCACAGCAAAAATTAGTTAAACATGACAGATCTGAAAAGGAACATAAGAAAGAAGGAAATACTATACAGGTATTTCCTGCTTCTGTAAGCTAATTGCAACATTTAGAGGCTCTAATCCCAAAGAGAGATTGTTCAGCCTACAAACAACACTAATATGACCAAAAGTATCAAATAGTCAATAATTTTTAGTAATTTATACACAGGCTGCACAGCCAGAAGGAGGCACATGATGACTAAATGGCACATAAATTGAGACCTATGTGTGAGCACACCACCAATTGTATTTGACAGACATATGTAAAGTACTGCCTACATAAAAGCTTATATTCAGAGATTTACAAGAACAAATACAGAACTACACTGTATAGATTATGTTGTCTTCCTGAGATAAAGAAATGCAACTACATTATGGAAAAGGAAAGCTGGTTTTTGTCAGCTATAGATAAGAGTCTTCTCTATGTAACTGTGAATTAAGCATCAATGGCAGGCTTTGATTCTCATTTGTCACTTAAAAACACTTAGGAAGAAAAACAGCTCCAAAAGAATACACAAGATTAAATAAATTAGTTGTTCATTTTCCATGATACCTTAACATAGTCATTTAATAGCATGAAAACATTTCAAATCTAAGACTGTTACACTCTACTGTGACACTCTAGATAGTAAAAGCCATCCTACCCACAGCCATCATCACTTAATTTAATAACAATCTAAAATTAAAATAAATTGACTCTCTAAATGCTTGAAAACAATTATTAGAATGAGCCATGATGGAAGAAATCACTTGCTTGAAAACTGTTTTTAAATAATTTGCATTGTTACAGTTCACTTTCAAGAGTTACTTCATGAAAAATTATGCAGATATTTCTAGCATTAAGTAATTGTTTATATCTGCAGCTGTCCTGTAGTCACATATTCCTTTAAAAAAAAAAATGAAAGCAAGCTATAAGTATTGCTTGCCATTGCTCATGATGTTATGCATGTTAAAATGCATAACATTTAAGAAACAGATCAAGATGAACCTGAAATATTTCAGAACTTATCAATGAACAATTGTTGTGAATTAAATTTACTCTACCCTGTAGCCAGTTGTTTTACATAGAATGTAGTCCCAGTATTTTTCCCTGTATGTATTACTAAGAGTATCAAATTCAATTAAAACCAAGCAATTAAAAAAAAAAAGGAAGCATCTACCACAGAGGACCACTATTCTATGAGAAATGTCTTGCCTAGTTTCAACGCTATCATTGGAGTATACCATAAAGACTACTCTGAGTTCATCTTCACATGCAAAACCCTTACTGCATGAGAAGTGAATTAAAAGTCTTCTAAGGCAAGCACTCATTTACTCGGCAGGCAACACTTGTGTACAATGTGATTAGAAGCCAAATTTGGCATTTCCACAGTAAGTTTTACTAATATGAAGCAAAAAGTTAAAAGTGTTTTGAAACAGGAGTCTTGTCTGAAAATGGACTGTAGAAATGCCAATGTTGAAAACTATGTTTAATGCCACTTTATTTAGCAGCTGTGTCAGGTACATAGTACATGTGTCACATCTACAGCATGGTTCTTTTGAGCGTCAGCCCTGCAAACAAATTCTAGTTTGCCCTGTTTGCCTATCATTATACAGTTTAGAAATTTTACCCTCTTCCTTATGCCTCTGCAGCACCAAGGTTTTCAGTGGAGTTACTCCTCAGGCCACAACCAGTAAGGCATGAAAACACTGGAGTCCTGCAGTCTAAGATGAAAAAAGTTAGGTTTACAAATACGTGCAGTACCGAACTGAAACTTCACTATGACAACAATGGGGAAAAAACACCACAGTTTTTCAAGGCTGTCTTGTAGACGTTTTCAAGAGGAAAAGCTACTGTCTACCAGCTTGTTTCTTATTTTGCTAATGCTGCTGAAGACCCAAATTTGCTAAGCTTGAAGACACTGTGTTTAATTCAGTCCTAATAACAGATAACATACAGAAGTAAAGAAACCAGCTGAACGATTCCTACAAGTTTCAACAGGCTTTGGATCAAGCACATAGTAATTTTGCTTTGCTTTTCTAGTTAAACGTGACCATGCTAGCCTTCCTCCATTGAGCACTCTCTTGGAATGACCTACAGAGTTATTTAAATTACTGGGATGGTGTTACGTCATGATCTAAAATTACATTGTTTGGTCAAAATAGAGGTGGACTATCTACCTGAGTGTACATTCACAAATTCAGTACATTTTTGTTGCATATCATTTGAGCTAAATATGCACAAGAATCTTTCAGTCAACTTTGCCAGTTCAACTTCTTCAAACTGATTAATAGCTTTAAAGGTAAAAGAATGGGCAACATGCTGTTTCTCAGTCTCCTTTTCCCATTCTTCCTGCTATTTCCCTATGGAAAATAAACAAGTAATAAATCCTAAAAACAAACTTTTAACATTTCTTTTCATACCTTACACATTGTTACAGCTTTATTTTGTTGTTGTTTTTTAAATGAATGAAAAAATATTTAATATACTGGGAAATTTACATTTCATTTTTATTATATTACAGGCATAACTGCAATGGTGTGAAATGGACATAAATTAGAGAATACATAATAGGCAATGCACTGAAATACAGTACGTAATAAAAACCAGTCAGTACTTGTCTTCTGTTTGGCTGCTGAAACTGCGATATCCTGTCCTGTCTGTACTCTGGGCAAGAATTCTACAGAAAAAGCTCTTTAACAAAACTAAATATTATGATTTCACTTGTTTGATGTCAATATAATATGTATATTTGCATGGTAATTCAGTGATAACTTCCCTATGGTAAGTTTCTATGCACTTACTGTAATACTTCTCTATTTCTGTATAAACCATTTCTTGATTAAAAAAATTAAAGATCAGAATTTTGTATTTCTCATTTAGCTATTTACTTCAGCTACACACCTCCATTTTCAACAGTGCAATTACAAATGTATACAAGGACATGAAATTTAGCATTAAAATCCTTAATCTGATAGAAAGTGTAGTTGGTAATTAAAAACAAGGAAAACAGATCATTGGTTTGGGAAATTCTGTCTCCATAGTCACTGGCTGAACACATCCTGAACATGTATCAGTTTATCTTCACAGCAGCTCTGTCAGGCAAAAGAAGCATGCTTATCTCAGGAGGGTGAGCCACAGAGGCTGAGATAAGGTAATATCTCCTGCTTCTCTGCTGTTGAAAGGGGCAGGTCGTCTTCCCTACCTTCCCTCCAGTCTCATCCTGCTCAGCCCAGACCTTACCCAGGCTCTGGCATCATTTGGTCTTCTCGATTCCACTCACAAACCCAGCAGAAAATTATCCATCTTTCTGTAAGTTGCTTTTTTTTTTTCTTTCCTTTTTTTGGGAGGGGGCCTAGTAAGTTGAACCAACTCAAGGATAGGTAGAGATAAAAGCTGCAGCTGACACCAGCGGTGCAGATAAGCCAAGGGTCAAGGAATGAAGATGGAGAAGAAAATGGAATATTCCCTTTAGCTGCAGTAAGATTGGCTTGAGCTCATGCAACAACTTTGAAATGTCACTGATGGAAAACCAAGATAAAGAGCATTAAGAAAAGTTGCAGCTCAACCCAGACTAAAAGCCAATGTCAAACACAGCAAGCTTGGAGAAACAGTCTTTCCCGGGATCTTTTGAGGGTGTAAAGTGCTTCAGCTAACACTGGCAATAAAGACAACCATATTTACCTACAGTGAAACGTACAGGCAGCCACCGAGCAAAGATCTGAGCTGTGGCATCTACTGCAGACTGATACAGAAATGGCAGTAGCTACATACCAGTGACATATTTAGGATGAGTTTGAAACATCATTTTGAATTGTGAAATTGCATCCAATTGTATATCATGCCCATGATTAGCTTTTATTATTTTAAAACTTAGATGCATTTTGAAGTTTGCCAAAAAATACTGTGAACAAATATTTTCAAATGCATACCGCCTTTTGCTTTGAAAACAGGCTACAGTGGATGATGAAAAACACCGAGCCACTTTTTCAATAAGGTGTCTCAAGAAAATAGATATTTGTAAGCAACAGGAAAGCTTCTAAGTGATGAATACAAGTGCATTTGCAAATCCTTCCCAGGGGGGCCAAACAGTTTAAAGAAATACCTTAAATTTTATTTTGCCTTTAATTTAGTAGTTCAAATCTAGCCTAAGCCGAGTGTAGAGGCAAATAGCTATTACTGTCTGCGGGCTCCTGCGCAGCCTATGCAAAATGAACCATTAGTTTTAGACCTGTTCCTATTAGATAAATTCTCACTTTGTAAAATCACCTCTGTAACCAAAAACCTTCATCAGCAGTCTCAGTGTCCTTGGCATAAGGAAAGAGAAATACACAAAACCTTATTACTGATAAATTAGTTAGTTCTTTCCTGTCAGTGCAAGAATGGGGTTGCTGCTGATGAACTATACTGCAGTTATGCCTAACCTATTCCTAAAGTACTGGTGTTTTGTCCAGGGGCTTCTACATGCCGAGAAACAGTCTTTTCTGTTATTTCCCAGGGGGCCCAGATCTAAGTGTAGTAGAGGATTTCACAATTAGTCTATTTTCTCATGAGATGCAGCCTAAATTTTTCTTCCTCTTAACTCAATTACATTTTTCCAACTTAAACTCTCTTCTGCTCTACATAATTCTTGCTTCTTCTGTTGTCAGAATCATAGTAGTTAGGTTTATAATGCCTCCTCCTCCTGCCATATATCACAAAACAAGATGTTTTTTGAGTTTTCTTCCAGTTTTTTGTTTGGGGGTTTTTTAGGGGGCAGGGGGAGTAGGGTTTTTGGGGGTGGGGGTGGTTTTGTCATCTTATCCCAACCTCACATCTCTCTGCTAGCTTCACAACTGATTTCCTATTTACTTTTCTTATCTCCCCAGACTCCACCAGATCACACAGCAGACTGGCTCTTGAGATGGATGCTAGGGCCAGGGATGGGATACAGGTTCCCTCCAGAAGCCATAACCCCACCGCAGGACTGTGGTATGGCTTCCACTGAGGGATACCATACACTAAGCCCAGAGTTGAGGCAAGCTCCAATGGCTGCGCAGTACGCCAATACGCAAGACGTTGGTGCCACACCAGAAGAAGGAAAGGAGGGGAGAAACAAATTTGTTCCTCGCTGCAAGCGTGAAACCAGTTCACTGAGTTTTCCTAGCCTGAGAGGAAAACGGGGTCCTTGGCACGGCCCGTCGTTCCTTCTTTTTCTTACAATATTGCCTCATTACAACTGTGTTTTAATAGTTTCTGAACTTGCTGTTTGAATAGAGCTGTGCTTTCCACCACGGTCTGTGCTGTGCATGGTGTTCAAGCCCCAGGACGTGAGGAGGCCCCCCTGAAGCCTCAGAGACCATTCCAGACCCCTTCCCCAGCCTTCTTCCTGAGCTGTGTCTCAGGCACTCCACAAAAATTAGCTCCGACCCTGATCTTAAAGGTGATCTGCAAAGGTTTTGCTGAAAATTAAAAGCTTGTTTGAGATCCCTTAGGAAGATAAAAGTACACAGCTTGTCCAAAATGGAATTACTGTAATATTAAAATAAGACGTGAGGGACAGACTGCCAATTACTTTAGACCTTCATTTGGGGGACAGAGCTGTGGAAAAAGCAAGAGGTGACTCGGGGAACCCTCAGTTCCCTCTATTTCAGGGAATTTCCCTCTATTTCAGCCTGGAACCTGCTCAGTCCCCACATCATGACCCCAGCCAGGGGTGCTGGCCCACACCCCATCAACGGGGAGCAAAGGGGAGTCATTCCTGTCCTACCAGCCATTGCCCCACAAAGCCCAGCATGGGCTGTAGGCCCTGGCAGCATCCCTCCCTCCCCCTGTACCTTCCTGCTTTCCCATTTCAGAGGCTGGGAGGCAAGCCAGCATCCAGCCATCGCATCAGCACCACACAGGTGTGAAGGAGACTTGGTGGGACAGGCCCCTGGCTCCCCCCAGACAGTTCTTGTGGGTGGGAGGTGCCTCCAAAACACCCTGTAACACATTTCCTGAAGAACTTGACTTTGCCCCACTTGCCTTGAAAAAACATTGGAACACAGTCAGATCCCATCTAATCCACATCTGGAGCCTCCTCCTTCACTTCCCTTGGTTTTGGTTTTTTCCTCCACTTTTAACTTTTTAAATTTAACCTGACTTGACAATTTACAACATTCTTCATTGCTTTGCACCTTGCGGAGCCCCATCTGTGCGTGGGAAATGCTTCCAAATCCAAATGTAGTGCTCTGGATTGTGGTTTAACTGCTGGAGTTTGAGGATTTGTGTTTTGGGGGAAAGGGAAGGGTGCTCTGCCTCCCAGAGAGGCAAAACCAAACCTTTTCTAGTCATTTTCATTTCTTGTTTTTAAGTATGAGATTTGATGGAAGGAAGGACATCTATAAAAGGGTAATATATATAGTAGAGTGGTAAAGGAATGGCAAAATACTGCTGAAGGAGGAATTACAACAGCAACACACAAGTTCAGCTGTTCACCACCATTAACAGCACAGGGCCTAAAAACGAACAATTCAGACCCTGCCCTCTGCACGTCTTGCAACAAATGGGGACCCAACAGCCCTGTTACCACAGGCTGCCACAGTCACTTGTTTCAGCATCTGTGGTGCATGCCCTGCGCCATTCATCCCATACCTCAATCCAAGTGCCCCGTATGCAGGTGTTATCTATCATGGGCCGTTCACTGATGTGGCGGCAGCATGAAATCTGCTTTCTGGTGTCTTTGCAAATGCAAAGTCAGCTCTAACATGACTGTAGCAGTCACCTTGTAGCACTGGGTTTTCCATCTTCGTTTTTTCCATCTGTGAAATAGGTCTAATTGAAAGAGAAGTTCAATTCCCTTTGAATTGAAGGGAACATATATATTTCTAAGCAGGGGCCAACAAGGGAGAGAAAAATGTAGAAAATTCAAGCAAATGTCATCATTCAGAAATGCTGATGTGGGACTGAAGCTCACTGCTGCATTGTTCAGTGGAGATTCCAACAGCCTTAGAAGCTGTCCTGCAGCTACCAGCACTGTTAAAGGACCAGCCTGAGCAAACCCCAATCACCCTGTCTCCTATAGCCACCCCTGCCAGTTCTGCTGCTCCAGGAGGTGAGCATACAAACACTCCTTCAGGCACAGAGGCTCATGCCCTGGCAGAGTGAATGGCTTTTAAAGTGCTGTGCAACCCTTCAGCACAGCCTGAAACAGTACATGCATGGGGCAGAAACCATCTTACCCCAAATAATATATTGGGGAAGAGAACTCAGGGAGACAGTTAAACTGTCAACTTTTTTTTTTTCCTACTTTAGGATGAAAATCTGGATAAGTTGTATGGTCAGCTGTTGGCTTTTCTTTAAACATTTCTCTGCAAAACCTGTGGAAGTGCTATACCAACCACCAGCTTCAGCAACTCAAACTTGATATAGTTAGGGGAACTGTATGTGCTTGTCCTAATGAATATTTTCCCCAAGTCAGGGGAACATAAGGAAATCTGAGAATTGCAGGGAAATGAAGGAAAATGGATTTCTGGGTAAGCTGTAGTTGTTTCAGACTTTATCTGCTAGAGAAAATAAAGGGGGTTATGCCACTGTTTCCCTTACAAAACAAAAGGTTCTTTACTTAAGGCCAATGGAAACTTTCCAAGTGAACTCTACCTGAACTACAGTAATTGTTTGTATGATGGTTAAAGTGATGCAATGTGGCATATTCTGAAATGTGCATGTAATTTAGATTAATTGCACAGCATGCTGACCTTTTACAGCCTGCAGTGAGACTGTAGCTCTGTGGCAGTACCTAATACAGTGAGGCAGGAGAACCAAGTTCAGGGTTAGCCTAACAGCAACTTGAGTTTTCCAGCACGTGCAGGTACCACTCATGACAACAAATTTCCTTGGTCCTCAATGATAAGCTGCAAGATCTGTCACTACTCGTCATTCTCTGAGTGAGTCATTTCAGCAGAAGGCTCTGACAAGAGCCGTTTGGTCCATTCTAACAGAAGGAACAGGAATAATTAGTCATATCAAACTGAATAAAAAGTGAAAGCGATTGACATAAAATGGGTTCTACAGAACTCGCTTCAAAAACTGGTAGGGCTGAATCCTCATACCATGTAAGCAGGCTCCACTGAAGTCAATAAATTCACCAATTTATGTAAGCTGACAACCGCCCCATTGATTTTAATAGGAAATTATCTCCTTTCTATAGATTTTCTCTACTGCTTATAATTATAGTTTTCTCTTGAATTTTACAGAATGATTCAATGATCAACCTTCTTCCTCAGACCTTTTCTTAGAAATTGTTCAGCCCGTAATTTTGCCAAGCAAATAAATGTGAGACATTCAAAGCAGCTTTCAGACTAATCACAAGCCAAAATTTACTATCTGTTACAATATAATGTCCAAAAGCTGACATTCACAGCAAAAAGTTCCTTCCAGTAAATACACGGGCAAACATGAACTCAAGGGGAATGGCACTGGCCTTCAGGGAGATCCACCTGGGTGCAGGAGTTTCCTTGTGTGGCTCAAATAGCGTGCTATTTGATCTACAGTTCACACTTCATCCCTTTTCAATGGCAGCCCAATTTGTACAATATGTATTTAAAAGTTAGGATGGAATATATCAGAAGTCATAGAATCATAGAATTGTTTAGGTTGGAAAAGACCTTTAAGATCATCCAGTCCAACCATTAAGTCTTTAATGGATATCCAAACACATTCAGAGCGGAAGAACAGTTTGGAGTTTCGGTGCCAATATGGTTTTAACTAGAGTAGAAAATGTTTTCTCCACTTGTTTATACAAGAGTAATTTCTTCGGAGATGGAGAGAAATAAATTTTAGGACAGAACCTTAGGTTATATAGTAAACCAGCTGGATTACACTGATGTCCTCATTGAAGATAAGACAACTTTATTAACTTAAAACAAAATGGTGGAATTGAATTTTAAATTATACTGCAAAACCTACACAGAGAGCAGACCCTCCAGTACTGTGAGAAGTAGAAACTGTCTCTTCCAGTGAAGTTGAGATTAATTTTTCATAAATTTAAGAGATATTTCTCAAGCTAGTGGGAGTTGCTTTGCAAAGAACTTCAGTGCATTTAAAACACTCTTAAAGACATTAACCACCCACATTTTATGTTACAGTGTTCCCTAGGTAACCTTGGGGCAGAAACACCTCATTCTATGGTGTGCATTCCCCTGAGATGCTGTTACAAAGACAATCACCCCAAGACAGCAATAGCGTTCAGACAGCATCTTCCCTTTTGTGTTACACCCTCATAACACCAGTAATATTAATCCACCTTTCCTCCAAGTAAAGCAGAATCCTCCTGTTACTACTAGTAGTTACACACACAAAAAAAGTGTTAAAAGAGCATATATAACTTAAAAAATAAACAAACCTTTCAGCAAGCTAAGGGTAATTGTGTAGGCAGATGAAGATCAATGGTAAATCCCAGGGTACGGAAGTAGTAATTAAAAATAAACAAACAGGAGATAAAAATAGAACTTAAGCAAAATATTTTCCCACAAGGGTTATAGAGTAGTCAAGCACCCTATCAAAAACAGCAGGAGAAGAACAAATTTCTTTCTATTTTAAGTAAAATGAGATTCATTCCACTGTAGAAAGCAGGCTGCAACCTCCAATTAAGCCAATTATCAAAACCAGACTAAATTCCAATTTTTGAGATTCGTAAATACTCATGATTACTGGAAAAATTGAGGCGCAGCCTGCCTTTGATTCTGCAAAACTTGTTCATGTGACCCCTGCAATAAGCAGCCATCACACCCTCCTCTGTCACCTAAAAGACCAGGAGGAACACAGTGCTAAATGCCTTAGCCCAGCTCCAGTGCCTTAGTTATTTAACAAAAAATCAGAATCTAAGTTCAAGTGGCTTCTACTTAAATGACAGTCCCTTGAAAATGAGAGAGGGTATAACAGGACACATCATCAAATAACACAAATAAGCCAGAAATTTTGCTTTAATTTTGTCTTGTTCTGTACTTTGAGAAGTGCAATGATCACAAACAGGGGATAGAAGAACTCAATAATTAGTGTAATGGACATGTGAAATACGGACCCACAAAAGGACACTTCAGCACAGTCCATTAATGATCCTTGTGCATATGATCTTTGTATTTTGCCTTTTGGGAGTAGGCTCAATTTAATTTCAAGTGCAAAATTCAGAAAGAAAATGGAGGGGATAAAACAAAAGTGAAAAGAATTGCAAACTAATTTTCCTTATTATGTATAATTTCTGATATTTTATTATAGATGCAATGCTCTGTGCAATTTTACCTAAACAGCTTTCATTAACAGTGCACAGAATAACGTAGAGTTTTTAAAAATGCTAGCTTCTAGCTAAGTTTATAAAATCAGGGTGTTTTATTTCTTCAATTCGTGTCCAAAAATCACACTTAAATGTGGAGGGGGACAGATGAGTTCAGCATCTATGGTAGCAACCATTGGACTATTTTGCTCTATCTACATTTATATTAATATTGTTCCAGTTAAGCTATAGCTATTACTGTTCCATATCTTAAGGGTAAATCAGGTTCCTCGAGAAATATCCCTGTTAGACAGCTGTGCTAAAACATTGCATCCCAGTCACCTTAGATGCACCATAATTCAATTTTACATATTGATAGTAACTTTTCTTTCTGGACACTCCCTAAGTTATATATAAAATATGGTGGAGCGTGAACAGCAACAGAGGGCTCCGGACCACAATAAAGGAAAAGACATTTAGGACAGCAACAGCAGAGCCAACTGTAATTCTCAATCAAGCACCTTAATATCCAGATTTTTCATGCTCTGGTCTGAAAAATCTGCTCAATATATACAGCTTCTCTTTAATAAGATCAGGGTTCTGAAATGAGCCAGACCTACCTACTGCTTAGCTGGCAGTGAATTTGCTAAAGTATTTTTTAGACTCATACCTACTAACAGAGTCTTGAAAAGTGCAGACCTTACTGTGGTCAGTGAGGGTAGGAATATTGAATTCTTATTCCCTAGTTCCACAGAATGTAGGGGGGGGTTGCATCCAATCAGTCCTTTCTGTATCAACGACAGGAGTAGCTCTTGGCCCCTGCTTTAACAATAAAATTTGTGCTTTTTCTTTTGTTATTATTAGAACTAATGTTCTCAAATTCCTTTAAAATCACTTTGACCAAAAATGGATTTGTGATTGCAAAGTGGGGGTAATGAGAACTGGTTTATCCTAAATATGAAAAAGTACCAGCGATCAAGCACAAATTGTTTCAGGATTGATGGAGTGTGGCTTTGCATAGGTATTGCTGAAGAGCCCAATCACTCAGGTTACAAAGAGCCAGCTGGTGAGCTCGGGGGTGGCATTGCTCAGGAGGGCTCGGTGCTCTGCTGCACCGTACAGCGGTCCTGTCGTCAGTGAAGCTCTGTTGGATTTTACCTATGGCCTTGGACCACGAGGCCAGAACCCACAGAGAGGCAAAAGGGTATTTAAAGAAGTTAGAGGCGTTCAAGACAGCAGGAACTGATTTAATTTCACTTATTTTTAGTCCTCAGGGACTACCTGACATCACATTCCCAGCCTCTAACAATTGTCTTTGGGAACTTAGCGAAGAGAGGTGATATCCCAGAGGAAGGGCATGCAGCAACTGAAATGACTCACCGTTTGAGGCTAGACTTCTGAGACTGAATGCTTTTTTAAAAACAGGCACCACGTTTTAGCTGTTGAAAATTTTGATTTTTTTATTAGTGTTAATATAGAATGATTATGTTATAAACCATCTGGAGTTAATGGAAATACCCAAGCATGTCCTGGAATGTGAAACAAAGGTGAAAGTAATCTCAGGCTCCAAAAGTTTAAAAAAAAAAAAAAACCCAAAAAAACCCAGGAGAAACTAACACTGGTTACATGACAGTTTACTCCCAGACTTATTGCATCTCCTTACTGTGTATATTTGGCTTCTTCAAGAACCAAGACAGTAACATGCTGATCAGCTATAGCCATTTCAGTGTCCTGTCAAGGATAATGGTCCACAGAAACACTCTGGGAATCCAGTAAGTTATAGGCTAATTCACTTGAATGCATGAATTGGGTTTTCTCTAGCCTGGGGAGAACTGAAAACTCAAGTCAGTGAGCGGATGGGATATACTTTTATTTCTTATCACACAATTCTGCCATTTTACCCTTGGTTATTTAAGTTATTGAGAAGATTCAAAACAAGTATGGAAGAAATACTGCACCAATCCACATTGCACAACTGCTAGTGTCAGATACCTTGTCTGAATTAACATTCTCTAGCCCAAAAGCACCGATTTAAACCTCAGTGCAATATTTTCTGTAATCTTTATAACGCACTTGTCTCCTTGTCAAAGTATGTAGCTTTGTATGAACTTGGCGACATAAAAAATTGGAGTAACATAGGGCTACATTAAATTATGCATAATACAAGAGCAAGTGGCAGATGGTATTGTAGAGTATGCTGAGACACTGGTATTTATACAATAAGCATTAAAATAAACGTGTCTAGATAAATGAGGTTATTTGCAGGTATGACGCACCTAACGCTGAAATAAATGTTTATTTTCGGGTTGTATGTATCATGCACAGGTTATTTTAGAGGCTGCATCTGTCATATTGCAAGATTGATGTGACGCAGAAATGCAGACACTAGTAAAGGGAGCTCACAGTAGCATGTAAAGGAGAGAGAGATGAGTATAAGGAGACAAAGGCTTCATAAAACAACAGCATGGAACAAAAAAGCTATCTTGACACCAGGGAAAACAGGAGGGACAAAGGGAGGTGGCAAACTGCTTCAAAATGCTTGAAAAATGAGATCAGGATGTTAAAATGGACATGTCTTGGGGGAAAAGAAAAAAAAAGAAAAAAGACTGCAAGATACAAAAGCAGCTGCTATGGAATGTGACAGCCACCTAGGAGAGAGGGAAAAAACTAAGGCTTACATTTCATGTTTCCCTCCTGCCCTTCACTCTCTTACTAATGAACGTCACAAAGTAATGGCGAGACTCAAAGAGAGGAAATGCTGTAACAAATCAGACCAGTGTCCACCTCCTCCAGCACTCTTCAAGTCCTCTCTATTTGGGCTTGCACTAATATCCTGAAGTGAGCGGTTGAGGTGTGGGTCCCTTCCACTGCCTTAATAAAAAGGATGTGTAACAAAAGCCCTGTACAAACAGCAGGGTATAGCATTGCCTTAAAGTACCCTGGCAACGCGTCCCAAGGTATGTCAACAGGTTTTTGACCTTAAAATCTGTTGCCCTAAATAGATGCCTATGTCTCTGTGGTTATAAAGGAGGTAAAGATGGACTCACAAAAACCTCCTGGTTTTTTTGGGACAGGCAGCAGGAGCAGAGCTGTAGGAGGAGAAAGGGAGGAGACAGGTCACATTATATTCTGTCAGGCTTTACTTGGAAGAAATTCAAATAATCATGTGGAAATAAAAGGAAGTGTTTGAGGAGAGTGGCAGGTGGTGAAAACTTGGTGGGGATAACAGTGAGACCTGGATCATCAAGAATATTAATGATGGAGGAAGAATGCAAATATCACAGCTTCTGAATGGAAAGGGAAAGTTCCCCTCTGTAGTGCTCCAGACACACTAACAACCCTGCAAGTTTGAACAGCTGTCCAGCCTTTCATCACTTTGTGATAATGTCATTGCTTAGTTCACCAGGCATGTAGCTCAGGCCCTTCGGGTACTAAGGGAGGTGAAGTGTCTATGCACAGATTAAGCATTTTTTCCTTTAAAAACATCAGAAATAAAATGAATTTAAAGTCCGATTCCACTGGTGCATTTAGAAGCTCCTCAAATAGTCTATTCCAATTCCACAGCAATTCTATGAAACAAAATGAATAGCACAAATCCAGCAAATATATCTCCTGCCAAGATGAGCTCTCCTGTTTTAAAATCTTTTATAGCATCTAATGTATTTATTTGCATCAAGAGGGCATTATGCCAGTTAACATCTGTGTTCTCTAGAGTTGGTAATTCTGCCTCCCATAACTAGTCATCAATTCTGCATGAAAATACACAACTGTCTTCCCACTATAGATTCTGTGTGCCGCTCAATTTTTCCATGCACATTTTGAGAAATGTTTAGTGAAATACTTCTGCATAAAAAGATGTAGACGGCAAAAGATGATTCAAATGTCTTTGGATGCCCTGCCCCCACCTGGGGATGTCATTTATGGACCTTTGGATTCAGATCAGATATTCCATTATGAAAAAAATTAGAGACCAAACCTCCTGCTAATATAAATTGACATGGCTTCTTTGAAATATACAGAAAATTTCCCACATGTCTATCAGCTGAAGGTTTGGTCCTGAAACCGTGGGGCAGTTCACAGCATACAAATTAAGTAAATACGCATACACTTTGACGTGGATTAAATAACCTCAACTGAAAGTCAAAGCAGGTGTCTCCTCCTGAAAGGCAGACAACAAATTTTACCAAAAGTAAGGAATTTGCACAATTTAAAATAGATTGGAAAAAAAACCTAGGTGCCAGAATTGTAAACACATTTTTTCTCTCTTTGAATTTAGGTGCCTGAATACATTTCAGTATCTAACATTAAGTGAACAGGAAGGAAACCCATCCTTTGCCTCTGAGAAATTATAAAGGAGAATCAAAGTCATAGGAGACAGAGAGGAGTGGAGATTTGGGCCAAGATCATGAGCAACTGGGTGGGTCAAAGGCAAACCATGTGCCAAGCAAAATTATGCAATTCATTATAATGCAACGAAAGAGCCAATTTTGTTTCCAGCATCACCACAAACTTTCCTCCCTCAGCTGACACTCCTGCCAGCCTGACCAACCCCAGGGTGCAATCACACAGCATTGCTAACTGGCAACATCCTCAAAGTCTGCAAGCTAAAACTCTGCCTAGAGCACCTAAATCTCTAACTCTCAGCCCTAAAATTCCGTTATTGCGACCACTGGTTTGTCAACGTCTATGTCCTTTCTATCTGGTTTTATGAGAAAAGCTTGTGCTCGTAACAGTACACCTTCTATAAAAAATTACATTGCAATTAGAAATCTATCCAAGAACTCTATTTCTATGCATGCAGCCATTAAATGGAACCTGCTAATCCAACAGCACGGTCTGGTGGCTATCCTACTAATTAGTAAACTAACCATTGCCTAAATTACAGGTAGTTCATAACTGCCACTTATGAATAGCCTGTGGAGTATAGCAGAAGGATGACTGACCACTTTTCACTGCTGCATTCAGTGTTTGCAGTGTACACTTTATTATCTGAATGTTTCCCCAAGACCCTTTATGACTGCATGGTTGGGATCTATGCTTTGGTTTCTGCATAGCTTCAATTGTACAAGAAAATAGCTATATAACACTTCAGCAATCGGAACAAGAGATTTTGGTGGAAGTGCGGTGTGCTCTGAATACCCAGAGAAGAAACATCTTAGAATGATGAGGTCAACAACATGCCCAGCTTCTCATCAAGAAAACACATAACAGTTTTTACTACTCCTTGAGAGGTTTGTGAGCCAAATTATAGTTCCTATATTATTGTCAAACACAGTACTCAGGTTCCCAGTTTATTAGACAGCCATTTTACTTATCTGTTGCGGCTACTGGGTTGTTTTTTTTTTTTTTTCTCCTTCTTATTTCTCTTCAGCCCAGTGTTTTCTCTTGAAATTGTTCGTATTTTGGACAAGTAAACGGATTTATTTTCTGTGATGTGCATTCAACTGGTGATATCAGAAAACAAGTAGAAGAACGAGATATAGGTTTCAGGTTATGTGTAGGAGCCAATTTTCTAGGATTAATGTCTCAATTAAATGGAAATATAACTTCAATATTCTTTTTGAAAATGTGTATCAAATCACACTGTCTTTGTCCTTCCTGGAAAATGTTTTAGTTATTTTACAGACCAGTGAAGTTCTGAGAGTCAGGTATTTTTCTGCCTCAATCACAACTGGGTAGACTTAATTTTCAAGCTTGTATACATGCAGGTTTCTTGCAGGAAGATTTATAGCAGTCCAACTTCAGTCAATACCTTAGTTAAAGAAACAACAGGGCTTTCACACTAGCTATGACTGTAAACTACTCTTTCCCTCACTGTTCGGATTATTAACTCAATTCATTCTTTTGTCCAGAAATCACCACCTTACAGAGTTTTTATAGATAGTTCTCTATCACAGAGGGCTGAAGGGGAACCATTCAGCCAAGACACCTTTTGCCTTCACAGTCTCAATACAAATACTGAAAACGGTTCCAATTTGGTTTCATCTATTTAAAACAGGAAATCTTGCAGTTCTACATTTACTACAAAATGGCTCATGTTGAGTGTTTTTGGGGTTCTCACTGCATGATGCAAGAACCAAAAGCTAACGAGCAAATTCTGAGTAGGTGAAATATCCTTTGAGTTTTTTTCCCCACTCTTTCTAAACACTAAACTATGACAGTCAGGGACTCTTTTTTTTAATGAAAAGCATTATACTGTTGCTGTGTAATCCAGCATGAATATAGCACTAGCTGGAATGAAGGAACCACATACTAATCTTATGTGATTCTAAGATACTCTCCCACACACTTGAGTCATGGTCAAGCTGTTTAGCCTAAACATACTGTGATTAATGTAAGTAGCAAGTAAAATTGTTCTTCTCAACCAGGATATTCTGACTCCACCTATATTTTTTCCAGTTACCCCAGACCTGACTGCAAAGAGAAATGGCCTAGTCGGAACCGTCTGAGTAGTTCTGATACTTCTGTATAAGAAAGTGCTCTAATATTTTTTGGCAGGGACTGGAGCCTCCTAATCAACAGACTTACTTCTTCATAACACAGACAGCAACAATAGGTACTGTCACTCCCCCTAGAGCTGGAGTGCAAAAGCCCTGAATAAGTTTGATTTTTCTGTCTTGGAACTCTAGATTCTCCAGGTTGTCCCTAAACACAAAATAACACAAAAGTTCTATTGTTCATTTTATAATTAAACATTTCAGTGTTGTAGCTTATTGTTTGAATGGTAATGAAGTATTTTTTATCTTCTTTTGAATGCTACTTTTTTTTTTTTCTTTTAGTTAAACGCTTTTTGTTGTTGAGCAAACTGAAGTATATTCCTGGCTGCCACACTACAAACAATTCAATTTGGCAGATGCTGCACCTGTCACTGTTTTGTGTGTCTCCATACAAGAACAGAGAATTGCATTGGTGCAAATATCCCTGTTGATCTGCTTCTATCATCAATGCCTTCTTTACAGTTTATGCTGGCATACATCAATTCTCACCGTGTTCATGCCAGATGATATAGAAACACCATGCATTCCAAATTCTGGCCACAGCAAGTAATACAAACTTAAAACATTTATTTCTCAAGCTTCACATTCCAACATCCAGAAAAAATAGTAACTACAATGCAAATTCTTGAATTATATTCCTCTATTAGAGAATCAAGGAAGTTGTTTGTGCATCTGTATGCATGAAGATCACATTCTACCAAAAGCAACAGAGCGTGATAGAGGTTCATTGTGCTTTAGTGAAAAGGTTATTAGACATTTGAAATAGTAATTACCTGCATCTATTTGCTATCGCCTATGACATCCCTAATAAGAGAGTGCTCTTTTATCATGCCTTTTAGACAGTATCTTTCATGGACATTGTAATAAACAATGCAAGAACTTTTTTTTATTATTATTTTTACATTTTGAAATAAATTATTACATGAGACTTTGTGGGAGGTCATCTTTCTTTTATGATCCTTGAATAAGAAAGTGCAATGCCTAGTAGCAAAAATATTGACAAATATTGTTAGACTTCTCTATAAAGAACTATTAATTAAACCCCAGAGCACTGCAGTGAGTTAAAATGTATCTATTGCTAACTTCTACATTTTAGAGATAGGAGATGGCAGCAAGGGTTCAAGAAAGTTATCCAAGGCAGGGATATTGCATGATGCTCAGGCCATGATCAGTTGTTTCATAAAAACAAGATCATACTATGAACAGTAGCAGCACCAGCCTAGCTGCACTTACCTTTTTTTTTGGTCCCTGAGAAGACACTTAATATCAAGTTTAATCATCCGAGATTGTCAAACCCAGGCTTCCCTTATAAAAGGTCCCTTCACTGAAGGGATATGGAATGTTTTTTTTTAAATTAAAGTCTTTGTACTTCACATTTCAAATGTCTTTTGCCTTCCCTTCTTTTTTGTACCTTTAGAATAAGCTAAAAATATTTTTAATAGTGATTGCCATGGCAATAAGTAAGCTAAGCTCTCAATATTTGAACTTCCAACTACTGCTTGACAGTTCAATGTTGTGCATTGACTCTGATTTATTTATTACATCCAGTTTAACACAACAAACTCCACACAACACTGAGGCTCATCATGGCTCCACACAGGGCAGCACAGTGGGGAATTTGGATCCAGCTGGGAAAGGACAAGGGCACATGAAGTGTAAGTAATTTCTTGAAAACAGCAGTGCTATACTTTAATATATGGGAACGCAGCCATAACAGCTTCTGCTTTCAGCCAGGGGACTGAGGAGTGGATATGGAGAAGTTGCTCTGTATTCTTTCCATGGGCACCTCTACCCAATCCTCCTGCTTTGCCTTTTTCTTCAGCATAAAGCCTGTTTTACCTGCATTTTTGCAGAGGCAATAAATCCAATCCTAAGTGAAGAGGCACAAGTCTTTGGAAATAAACTTGAATGTACTGAAAGTGCCTCCATGCCTTTGGTGAGATATCAAAAAAATGAACTTCCATTGATAGCAAAAGAAAACTGTTATTGATAAGGAGCAATTTTATCTCTCTGCTTTGTTTTTAGTAAAGAAATATGGCATTTCTCTTCAAATCACTCTGGAATTTGGTATATGCTTGATTACAGGCGACATAAAAGATGGGTGATCAAGAAAACTTTCAACAGTTGTTCCTGCTTGACTTGCAATACAAAGGGAAAGGAGCCTGATTTTATAGACCCTAAAATATAAAAAGGACTCAAAATCCAATATACAACTTTTTGTTGTTGTTTGCTTCAACAAATCTACATTTTATCTTCTCTGCAGGGCAGAAGTTTATCTTCCAAACAACGTCCATTTTGAAGATACACTCATCAGCACTGCAGTATAATTTTTTTGAGAAGTGCTGCAGGATTTCTGACTCCTATGGAGTAGGAGTAACAGAATAATGTAAAGATTACAGCTTAAAACATAAGTACAGCAGAGCATATTTGCCCTCGCCTTCTGTACCAGACAGTGCTTTGGTATACAGCCGCACTGTTAGAAAATGCATAGCCTTGCTCAAAGCTGTAGGAAAAATATCAGTATCATGCAGGTGTATATTCATGAGGCATACCAGGTGTAGGCAAATATGGCTGATGAAACTGCATGTAGCTAGTCACCTGTAATTTATAGTTTTTCACTGACTCGCAGTTTTGCATCTCTGTTTAACTTTCCTCAAATCCAAACCCTAGCTCATCATACTACACATTACCACTAGGACCTATTAGCACAGCTTGAGCCTTCATTAAGGTATCAATATTCATCCCAGCACTCTCTGCTCCAGAATCCCCAATTAAATTACTGCTTTAATTGTCTGCTGTCACTGACAGATAGGTAAGTATGTGTGCCTAGTCCACAGCAGCAACTGAAGGTACTTGCCTTAGTGCAGAATTACGGTACAGATTTAAATGTTCTTTCTTTATGCATAAGAAATGGCCATAAATCACTGCTTCTCCAGACTTCTCCAAATGGTGGGAATTTTTGGTGTGTTTTTTTTCTTTTCTTTTCCAAGTTGTGGTTCACAGGGTACTTGCCACTGGTCTAATTTAAAAGTTACGGTCCTTTCTAGTTTCTAATCCCTATCAATATTCTGAGACTGATAATAATCACAATAAGTATTTCTCTAAAAATGGAGGGATTTATCAAGTAGTTGTCCATGTTTTGAGTGTCTGGGAATCCCTTTTATGTTTCGGTGGACACCCAAGAAAAGAGAAAGGGATTGACATTTACACACTGAAGTTAAGTTAGAAGGCCAAATTCTCTAAGTTTTCTAGTAAACAATACTATTGTTCTACCCAGGCTAAGCCTGACTCTCCATTGCATGCAGAACAAGACTAACCTGAAATGACAGGGACCAATGGCATACACTTGCACATGGTTAAAAGTGACAGTGCCTCCAACCACACAACATTCCTTTGATTCTGTTTTGATTGTTTTATACTAGATCAGAGATTTAAACTGTGGCAAAGTGGTTTATAGTTCTAGCTAAGTTAAGAACTGACATTTTAATGGCACCTTTGACGAATTTATATAGACAAGTCATATGACCCTAATGTGATAGCTTAAATGTAGCCCTGAGTAATTCAGCCCAGACCCCAAGGGTTCAGGCACAATCGTAACTCTCTTTAGTCTTTGAGCCATTAAAATTCAGCTAGACTGTGAAGTTGACAGCTGTTTACTGTAAGGTTACCTCCTGCCTGCCAAATAATACGGCTGCTATTGGCACCCTTCCACCCTCTTAGTTGAGAAAAGGCTTCCTTATAGTCAGAACGGAGCTAAAATGTTACATTCCTCAAGCTGGAAAGGTGTGTATCCTTAAATAGGCTTAAGCAAAGTTGGACTGGTCTATTACCTTAGTTTGGTTCTTTTCAAACTAAATGTTATCACAACATTTGAAAGGAATATAAATGCCAAACTGGAATTCAGCCTAGGAATACTAGAAGACCCACAAGAAGATTAAGAGTAATGGCACACACTCTTCCAGTCCCTCCAGCTCACGTCTTTCTCAGGATGCCCACATTGCTATGGGAGGAAGACTAGGCTTCCTGCCTTGCTCCCTTAGCTATAAATGCAGAGAGATACTTTCTCCTTTGTCACATGGAAAAAAGGCCATCATTTTGTATCACCAGCTGCCAAGAAGATGAATATTAATGATAAAAAAAAGACAAATGTCATGTTGAGGTCAAGAAACTGCAGGAAAGTCAGCAAAATGCTCTCATTAGAGCCCCAAGCCCTCTTTCTCATGATTTTGTACTTCTGTGTTTTACTGTTTCTAAAACCACTCTCAAGACAGTTGAAAACGTTTTGCATTACACCAGTATTAGCTAAAAATAAGGTAGAGAATACGACTCCTCTTCCTTTCCAGCTTCCTAACTCTCCCGTGTGCTCTCTCTGCAAGCCCAGTTTCACTCCCTGCCACAAAGCTCGTGCATCTCAAAGATAACAGACCCTCCTCATTTTCCCTCATAGTCAAAAACACATGCTCAAAGGTACAATTTTGAACTACTCAGGACACATGCAAACAACTGAAATCTTTAATATTTCAGCCACTCTACCTTCAGAAGATTATATAAAAGGGAATAACCCTATGACTGCTTCCTCTTGTTATATTTCAAAAGAAAATAAAGAGTTATCTATTCATTTCTCTCAAAAATGCAGAGTAGGTACCTACCTGCAACAGCAGAGCTGGGTTTCTGATCCTCACGAGGAGAGCTGACAATCCACCACCCCAGCTGGCTCAGGTGCCCAACCTTGAAGAAGGGCAGAGGCCCAAAACACCTCTCCTTTTAGCATTTTCTGTTAATTAGCTCTAAATAGCTTTCCATGCACCTGCCTTGCTTGGGTCTTAGGCTCTAAGTAAGAGACCCCGAGTCCCAAAATCAGTGTGGGAGTTGGCTGTAGTGAGCAGCAACTGCTGTGTGGGTGTTTCAGGAACTGACTGGGAGGCAGCAGAGTACTTAGTGATACTTGTAGTCTTTAAGTCATTTGATACTTCTGAAAATCTTATCTAAGTGCTTTGAACAACACCAAATGTCAGCAAAACCAGAATGCAATTAAGATACTCCTTGTGAACACAAAAAGCACCTTCCCGAGTGGGTCATTAGGGAAGTGTTTCCACCATAAAATGAGCTGCAGGGTGGATATTGGTACAGTCATATCATGGAGGCACCAAGCCCAGGCTTAGTGCTGGAGCTGGTGCAGCTCTAACACTGAGGGCTCCAGAGGAGCTTGCTAGTGACAGCAGCCCTATGTGCTGCATGCCATCACATCCCTTTCCATATTATCCAGAGAATTTTGCTGGTCTGGGCTGGTGCTCTCATTCTCTTCAGCATCCCTCAATGGCCCACTGCTGTGTTCCCTAAAAAACCCTTCATGGGCATTAGGATCAACTGTAATTCCCGCTTATTTTACTTGTCTTACTCATTATTATTTACTGTGCCTTCCTTGGCTTTTGTGTTGTTAGTTCCTCTGTTTTCTGTGACTAAGATGGATGTTGAATTCTTTGCAAATGGGACTGTTCAACAGATGGCTGTTCAGTTCATGCTCTATTGGATTGATTGTTTGGTCTTTTTATAATTAGATTTTTCTGGTGCTTTGTATTATTTTAATGAATCCTTATTAATGGATGGGGCTAAACAAATAAGGCTTTCCTCAAGTGTAACAACTTTAAACAGTTAAGAGCATGCCTTCTTACATAATGGTAGTTAAAACCATTTTGGCCCGAAAAACCATCTTCAGACTGTCCTTGTCAATGTGCAGGAAATTGTTTTGGATGCCATTATATTTAAACAATTAATTTTCTTCAAACCAAGACTATTTTCTTCCTCTAATGAGAATCATAAAACCTGTCAGGTCTGAGGCTTCCATCTTTAGTCATTTTTTGGAATTATGCAAGTCCAGAATTTAAAATAGAACATATGGAGGCTCCTTGACTCGGTTCAAAAATGGCAGAACTAATTCCATAGAAAGATTTCTCAGAAAAAGCTGACTTTGAAGCCAAGTGGATCATGGAAAATTTTAGCAAAAAGTATATTTTGAGAAGGTATGAGTTGCTTAAAATGCTGTGTTGCATCTTAATCTTAACTTTACCATTTGCTATCGAGAATGCTATAATAACATTATAATTATCTATAATATCAGAGAATTTTCTGTTCATCCTACTTAAAGGTAATGCAGTGTGAGTCACTAAAAATTATGAAACTGAATTGCCATTTTAATTTCAGGATATCATTACCTCAACTTGCACGACCCAGATACACCTAGCTAGGAAGCAAGTTTTCTTATACATATACTTATACACGTATATATTTACATAGACCTTTGGAAAAACACACTCAATAAAATTTAACATCCCCGATCTTCTGGGTAGTATGGTGCTGGACACTGAGATGAAGTTACTCTGTGATGCTTCTCTTCCCATCTGTTATTTCTCTCCCTGATTCTTGGCAGTTTTTCCAAGTGACAACTCAGCGGTGAAGGTCTGAATCCAGCGATCTGAGTGGGTGATATCTATCAATCTTGTGCCACACGTATGCAACATTGCTAGGCAACAGGTAGCAGCATGACACCCACATTCTGCAATTTCCTTTTGGTGACTGAAGCTTTTACTATATTAATTATACTGAACTTTATTTCATGTATTTCAGGCATTAACTTCCATGGAAAATATTTTTAAAAACTCTTTGAGCTAAGATTACTTTCTGTTGCATATTGAATGAACAAATATTGGCAACTGATAAAGTCATCATTCTAACAATTGCTAGATATGAATGTGGTACATGAAGCCTTCTAAAAATGCAGTTAAGTGGGATATCAGATTATTTTGTGTTGAAGGTAACTATGCTACAAGGAAAAAATTTTGCAAGGACTCCAAAACATAAAAGACATAAAACTATAAAGTGAGGAGATAACCAGGGAGGAAGTTCCTTTTTTCTCCACTTGCTTTCTCTACTCTATTTTTTTGCCAGCTTCTCTTACTCAGTGGTTAGGATGCTACAGAGGGACTAAGCTACAGATTTACTTTCATGCCCCATCACAGACTTTTTGCATGACCACAGGCAGATGAGGCTATGTTATACTACAGAGAGAACACAAGTGAGCTGCACTCACTTTACTTCTCTTGAATTAGCCTAGCTTAGGAAAAATAGCCAGCCCTCCAGCCTTATTACACCCTTGCAGGTAATGTATTTTTGTATGGATCTGGGATTTCTCAAAGATGTGTTCCACAGTTATTTAAGCTGCAATAAACTGGGTCATTCTACACATTTAATTTTGAAATAATTTGCCTGTCCTTCCTGAATACACAAAGGAAATCCCTGAAATGTACTCAAATGGAGCTAGTCTATTTGTTGTAAAGTGCTTGTGTTAGCCACTGATGAGTAATAGTAAGTTCAGCTTTAGTTCACACCCTCTGAGGAACCAGACAAATCAAATTAACAGCAGTAGCATACTCCTATTCAAAGTTTTGCCAGCAGAAAGAACATTATTCGGGGCAGCCCTTGAATTACAACCCAAACTATCTTCGCAGCAAGACAAGGCTCTTTGAAGGCATGTTCAAATGATCATGAGTGATCATTACTTGCAGAACTACCATTGGTTTCTATGTCCTGGCTAAACATGAGAAATTCAGTATGTCAGTATGATTTATGAGAACTTGAACATAGCCTTAATCAGCTTGGGCTTCAGGTTCTCACCTGTATCACTTTATCTCCCACGGGGTTTGTGAGCTGCTCATAACCTGTGTGCGCAGGTACACAGTTCCTTGATACATGCAAATGCCATATCAAGGCAGATAGTTCCTTAACTAGCAGCTTCATTTTTGCTATATTAAGATGAATGGGAAGAGGGAAGAACACTCCAAATCTTTATGTAATTTTTGGTCAACAAGACAAGTACAGTTGTATGCTGTATTTTATAAGGCAACTATCTTTATAAATGAAGTCTCTTAGGTGTGTCCATGGGATACTGAGTCTCAGCATCGTTTACTGTACAGGCATGACCAGCAGTTACTTGTCTATCTGAAAGATTCACTGCTGTTACTCACTAGGTTTGATGCTCAGGTTATATCTATGACTGGAATGTACTTTCTGTACAGAGATTTTACCTGTATACATAGGGAATGATTTCAAGAATTTGAAACGCACAAAGAATTTCTTCTTTTCTCCTGCAGCTGTCCTCTCCTGACATTGGCTTAACATTGCAAAGGGAAGCAAATTCCAAACCTGAACAGTAGACCTAAACCAGATAGGAAAACTGTTGTACTTAGCTGTGAGGTGTATCAGGAGGAAAACAAGAGAACAGTTGCTTCAGAAGACATTTTTCGCCTCCATTTAGACTTAAAAATCAATGCTGGGATAGTACCAGATGGGTAGCTTGGTTTGAATGCATTAAGTTCTCCTGGATGACGGGTGGGGTCCAGAAGGAAACTCCAAGTGGATGCACCATCTACTAGCTCAGAGCAGCAGCTCAGGAGGCAGTGTGTATCTCCTTTGCTAGACAGCAGCCTGGATGAGGTGTTGTGTGAGACACCTGTTACATGTCCAGCTGTGATTAATGAGGTTGGAGAACAAGCTCTTCAGTTACCAAACACACCTTTTTAACACTGAATCCTACTGGCCTAGGGGAGAGATGCAGACTGACAAGCGCATACAAAAAACTGGATTGGTTTATGCCTGGTTTGTTCCCCATTGCTGCACATTTTTGTGCCAGACATGAGCTCAATAAGAGCAGAAAAGTCCGCCATGCTTGCAAATACCTCTTGGTAGTCAAATAGGAGCAGAATTTATCACTGAAAAATACTGACGTTTAAGCCACAGGGCGGTTTCAGTTGCCCTGTTAGTATTTGGATTTTCATAATTTCTGTTAAGAATTTAGCAGGCAACATCAAAAGCTTTAGCTTGGGGAATTCATAAGCAGGGATATGATTAATACAATTTCAGATGTATTTGTAGAAGATGCAGAACTTGCTGTGGGAACTAATAATTTAATTAGATTCTGGTTTATGAGATTCATATACCTAATATTCTGAGTACTATATTAAAAAATAACTTAATTTTTCATAGGGCATTGCTTTGTTCTGCTATACAAGCAAACAGTTGATTACATGGAAGGCACAGCTTTGATTGGCTGTAAAAATTAGGACCTCATTGTACTGTGAAACAGCTTTCAAATACAGCTAAAGAAAACTGCATATACACAAATACATAAAATCCCCAGGGAAAAATTAACACCATATTTGGGAATTTTATGTTGAATCTCACAAATCATATGAAGTCTTGAACACCAGTAGCTTAAACAGAAAAAATGTTCTTCATAAACTATTTATAATACATGTTTCTTAAAATGTTAGCTTTCAGTTTTGCACCAAGATTTAATGCAACTGGCATGAGACTTTTAAGCAAAGTCTCCCTCGTATCTCTAGGCTACATACTGTGATCAACAGAAGAGCTGGCTTTATCATTTTCATAGACATGATGCAGCTGTAGTTCTGTGGCAGTCCATGAAATTACACCAGTGAAAGTAAGAGAATCAGGCCCACATTTATTAAGTAGAATAGAAATATTTCTTTATACATTCAGGAGATGCTTAATACATGTCTGGATGTAGGGATATGTAGGGATATGCAGGGAAAAGCAGTTTTCTCCTGGACTGACTGCATAATTTAAAATGTATATGCCCCGGGTATCTCTAAAATCTAATGTAAACAAGTTTGCTGTATTTGTGGATACCATGAAGGTCAAAAGGATTTCATAGACTTTTTTTCTTTATGTAAAAAGTGCTTCAGTGATCACTTTCTATGGATTGTTAAAACCCTGTAGCTACCTGCAACTAAACAAACTCTTACAATTTACAATAAATACAGCGGCAGAGCATCATAAATCTGGGTATACAGAAATTTAAGACTTGAAGATGTAAGACAAAAGAATTCTTTGGCAGAAGAGACAATATTTGTATGGATTTTCTATACAAAGCCAAGATTGCTCCCCTTCCAATTGCCTCTGGAAAGCACAAAGGACTTTATGTGTGCCACCTATTGCAAACAGGTAGTAATATTTCTTATACTCTTTTAGAACCAATTCCACCCAAATTGGTGCCTCTGCAGAACTGCAGCTGCTGGTTTTTGTGTCAAGGAAGAAAGAGAAGTGCAGCAGGTAAGCTGTAAAACCACACACGTAGTGAATCAATTCTGCACTGACTCGTGCAGCAGAGCCCTGGGAAGAAGCCGTCATGGGCCGGCTGAAGCTGGGCTCCTACTGCTGTGAAATAACTTCACTGTGTTGTAAACCTGCCATGCACAAGGAAGCAGAGAGATCAGAGGTCAGAGATACATCCCAAATGGACCCATTTCACAGAATTCCTCCTTTGTAAAGCACCTGTCAATGCTGCAGCTGGAATCTGCCCAAGTCAGGATGGTTTCATGCTTCAGGAGAAGTGGACGCAAGGGTGCAGTTGCAGAAAAAAAGAGCAGCATGATGAAGCTGTCCCTTATTTTCTGAGAGGCCGTATCAACTGAAAATATTTCTTCCAGCAAGCGTCAGGATTTTTTATTTTATTAGAAAGTTCAATGGGATTCAGTACGTTTACATGCATTATTACTCTTTGTTTTCAATTTTCAGATAGAAGTCTCAGAGCTTTGTTTCTAAAATTTAAAACACCAGAAGTATTTTGGCACTCAGAAGACATCAGCATCTAAAGCAGCTTGGCTTTCCTTTGCCCTGCATTTTTTCCCATCCTTTACTTCTCATCAGAGTGGACAGAGAATGCTACCAGACTGCAGGGGTGATATTTTGCTTATACACAGGGCAGCTGACAATAAAAAAAAGGCAATATAGCTATGTATTTGGCATATGTGGATTTTTTCCCAGTGCTGTATGGTTGGTTCAGCTTCATAGAGTGATGATTTTCTCTTTGCTTTTAAAAAGCTAGAATTATCTTGAAACTATTTAGCCATTAAATTTCCTCAGAACATACATGCATACACAGATAATATAACTAGAAGACAATGAAAAGAATAGCGCAGCTTGATTTCTTATTTCTTTTGTTGAATTGTTTCTAGTTGTCTTCTTGGAGGAAGATGTGTTTCTAATAGTTCCAGTTGGAATATACAAAGCTAATGATGTACATTGCTAATGTACAAAACAGATTTCTTATTACAAGGAGCCTTAGACAATAAACATAATGAGTCCGCAAGCAATTTCTCGCTGAAAGCTAACAGTTCCAGAGTCCTTGACCTAAGTGTGGGAGTTTTGTCAAGATGGCCAAAGCCATCACAAGTACATAAATTGAAAAAGGGCATAATGGCTATATCAATATGTCCAGAAAATTATTCAGACTCATGAATGCAATCTACAGTAAGATCAGCCAAGGTTATCACCAGATGTTTCTTGTCCCACATGCCACAGCTTGATTGTATTGTAATTAATTCAGCTGAAAAGTCTCTGCGAGAACTGTGTTTTCAGCACAATTTCAAGCTTGGTTTCAAATACCAGAAATCATTTCCGATTTCTTAGAACATCCTAGACAAATGTGAAACGCTGCAGTGAAAGTATGCCAAAAAGTACTTACAAAAATTGCATTTAAAGAGCACTAAAGGAGTATTCTCAAAGTAGTTATGATTAAAGTTAGACCTTTGGGGTTCAGAGACTTAGGCGCATATAGCACAAAGGCTTAGGGCCTTATTCAGTAAACTATTTGCCCCAGACCATACTGCAAGTTCAGAGGTATGACAGAAATTTGAACTCGGGTTTCTGCACCAAACCAAATAGCTGTACTTATCCAGTTAGCCATCCATAACATGAACAAACAAACAAAAAAATCAATATTTCCCAAGGTATTTTACAGCTCATCCTCCATTTTTTATGACATATCAGACCAAAGACCTCCTATATTCTTGCTGTGAAGAAAGATGCTTTTAGTTATTTAAAGTTTGAGGTCCATTTAAAAATGAATTTCATTAAAGTCAGATACTCACAGGCATGAAGTTAAGACATAAATAAAACAGAACATATTTTATTGTAATATACCACTTTATTTTGCTGCAATAGTTGCAGAAAGAACACATTGAAATGCACTTCCAAACTACTTTAAACCTAACTCTGGACAATACAAGCCTGAAACAAAATGAGATATGTTATAAATTATAGTTCTGGTTTTCAGAGGTACTGACCACCAAAGCCTATATTTAACTTCAGGTAGAATTGTGTTCAGCATGTCTGAAAATTGGGCCCTAAATTAAAGATAAGTGTTTTTACCTGGGTAACATCCCTTTAAGCACCACCCACAAATTATATAGTGATAGTTCTTCCCATAGGAAAATCGTCTTTTGGATTATTTTAAGATAAAAGCACTGACCAGTGTCAGCCCTCTTACAAGCTGCATACTAATGCAAGGAGAGAAAGGTTGGTTTTGTTTGGAATCTTCTAATTGACCTCAGTGGAATTGGGCCTGGACACATTAAAACATTTATGAAAAGCAGTTATGGAGCGTGAATAGTACCCAATCAAAACCAGTAATGTCTAGGTAATATTAAAAGTAATTTGTTTAAAAATATCAGGGAGGGGTGGAGCAGGAGCCCAGCTGCATAAGGACTAAATTCCTCCAACTTTCTGTTGATCTTTTTTATCATTATTTTCTAAACAGTTGCAGAGAAAGAAGTTGATGTTTTTCCTTGGGCTTCTCCTTCCCCAGCACTGGCCCGAATGTTAGCGATACTCCTCATTTTCACCTCAGTCCTGCATTATCCTGATTTTTAGACTAATGTGCCAACATATCACAGCTTCATCTTTTCTCAGGAATGACGTAGACAGCTAAAGGCATTAATATAAATAGGCCTCCAAAATTAATGTGCTTTGCAGGAAGTAAGTGTGGGGGTATCCAAAGCCAGAGGGTATGTTCAGAATAGGGAGAGTCAATTCAGGGTGTCACAAAATGTTCTCCATCACCACAGCATGGCAGAAACCTGTTCTTAATGCTATGATAGATGCTCTAAATACACCACTTACTCAGAGTTATTGGATATGGGAACATGCAAATCTACCAATAACGCAAGAGCCTATCCTTTATGAAGGGCACAGCTACCAGAGAGGTAACTGCTTCCCTAAGGATTTAACAGTAGCTGCATAACACCATGATGTCTTGTGTATGAGCCTCTGCTCATGTTCATTAATCTTGATAAGAGAGGGGATTTACCTCCAATAAATATCCTAACACTAGGCCTCTTACAGCAGCTTTTCAGATAGCTCCTAGTCCAAACAAAAGCTGCATGTTAGTGTATGATCTGTAGCTAACAACTACCTGCATGGAAATCACCTCGCAAAAGTTAACCCAGTTAGCAATGGGAAATTGTGAGCTATAAATGAAAAGCTAACAGATTGGTAGGAAACATCTGTGATCCTCCCTTTCCAGTACATCTTCTCTCCAGTTCTCAAAGCACTGACTTCTCCTGTGGTCCTTTACGATTTATTTCCAGAACCTCCCAAAATGAACAATGGCCGTATGCACAGTTACCTTTGAACACATAAATGTTGCGCCTTTTCAAAGTGGAAGAGCCATGTAGTCATCCTAGAACTATGAAAGACTTACTTTCAATAAATAATGTAGCAGCCCAGCTTTTGACCAGAAGAGGTCTGCAAGAGTATGTGATGCCAACACTTATTTTCTCTACTGCTCTCAGAGGGATGTAGCAGCAATGTGACTGAGTCATCTCACCAAGGGCCATGACTGCTCCCTTCCAAAAGCTGCCGATGCTGGAAGTCAATGCCTTGCCATTTGTCCCAGACACTCCCCAGAGCCCTCCCCTGCCTGCCTTTGGCTACCTGCAATTTTTCATGGCCGTATTTAAGACAAGCTATTTTGGAGATGAGAAGCAAGGCATTTTGATTTGAGAATTTTGTTTCAATGTCTCATGAAAGGTGTGATCTCAAGACTTTGTGTCCTTGTATTTAACCAGTGCTCCCTTCTTGGGCTATGTTTCACAGAGACCAATACAGCCTGCTTCTCAGATCAGTCACATTTTAATCAAACACAACTACTTTATTTTCTTGTTTATTTTTTTCAGCCAAAAAAGATATTTTGGGGGGTGCATATTTTTAGTGAAGAAACAAAATCTCCACTAAAAATACCTGATGAACATTCTTCAAGTAGGCCTACTTTTTATTTTTTAAGGTCTGTAAGGAATCTTTGATGTAGTCAGCAAGACTTTTCTTCTGCCTAGAAGACCTATTGATATATAGCCAAACAGAGAGCAGAGGAAAAAATCCACTCCTGTATGTCACCGGACTCTTAATCTATTTTATGAGCCTTAAACACTACAACTCTTTGCACAGTAGAAATTTCAAAAGATCTAGAAACTCCATTTTTTCTCCTTATGTGGCTTTTCTAAACCCAAAGTTTTACTTTTCATGAATATTTTTAACCAGCACAAACCTTTTTAGGCTTTTTCTTACATCTATCCTTTGTCAAGGAAGAAAGAAGCAATCCTGTGAATCAGATCCCATGTGCATAATCACACAACTATACGAACTAATCGCATCCATAAAAAGCATTCAGTTCAAACATTGCTATATAGGGAATGCTTAGTCTTAAAAATTATGCTGTTTGGACTAGCAACTTTGAATACATCTTATGAGCAATCCATCTGCACTGGTACTATTTTTTTCTTTTTTTAACTTAAATCAGGGGACTTGAGCAACCTGACAGCGTCTATAATAAGCCTGCTGATTACTTCACCTATTGTAATTCTTGCTTCTTTTTTTTTGTTTCACATTTCTGTTATACTGAGATGCACATTGTTAAAATGTTTTTAAAAAATTATCATAGCTTGATTAGCAACTAGGAAGTTTAGAGTGGTAACCTCAACCAAGTTTATAATGAGCATCAAATTTGTTACCCCATATAGAGCCACCACCTACTATAAATAATGTAAGTTGGGTGGGCTGCACTTGCTTCTTAGCCCGGGAGGGCTCATTTACAGCACAGATTTGCCACCTTCGTTTTTAGCCACTGAGCCATGGCCAAGCCTGGGGGCTCACCATGCAGGTGGAGGAGTGGTGGCAGGCAGCCTCGTGGCTGGGGATGAGGGGTTGTGGGCACATGGAGATTCTGGGGCCATGGGGGACACCGGGTGGTGGCAACAGGGGGAGTGCCAGGGATGTAGGGGACACCAGGTGGTGGGGTCGGAGTGAGGGCACAAGGTAGTGGGGACACAGAGAGGCTGGGGACGTCGGGTGGTAAGGGCGTGGGGAACACCAGGGATGCGGGGGCACACGGGGTGGTGAGGATGCAGGGACGCCAGGGACTGCAGGCAGTTAGGACCTAGGGAGGCATGGGACACCAGGTGGTGGGGTCTCCAAGGACACCTAGAATGTTGTCTTTCGAACCCTGAAACATTCCGCCTGCAACCGCAGCTGCCAGCAGCGGACGGAGACCTGGCCGGTAAGTGAGAAAGCTGCCTGTTTCCATGCCATACACTAGAAAGGGTCTAGGTGGGGCCTGGGTTATCACATCTGGAGCCTTTCCCTTTGAGGAATAACGGGTTATTAATAGGCTTTTCCTGAGTTGGGGGTAGCTTTGGTGCTTGCAGTGGGGATAGTCCTGTGAGGGAGCAGAGGGCTCCTGGCCATCACAGAGGAAACCTACATCTCCTCCACTATTACCTTCACGCTTAGTGGGGTGGAGACTAACGAGGGAGCAGCTTTCATTTTCTTCACCTCACCCAAATTTACAGTCCAGTCTCAGCACTTTCCAGAGACCACAATGGGTTTCTTCCAATCACCTCCTCTCCCACCTACCCAAAATGCCTTGTTTCTTTCTATCACCTAAAATCAACCTCTTTACATCTCAGTCAGCTCCATTCAGGGAGCTCATCTGGCAATATAGAGCTTTTCAGGCACTTGTCTCAACCGCTCTCCAGTGTCTCTCCATCCAGAGTTTTTTTCCTCTCCCATTAGTCATTTAAGTTTAAAAAAAAATCAGCTTTGAAGATTTAGGTGGAGAAGGGCCTTCTCCTTTTTTTATTTCACTTTTGTTTCCATTTTGCATCTTCCTTCCAGTCCCATTTCATTCTGACTACAGCTTTTTTTTTTTTTTTTTTTTTGAGGAAAAAGGTTTAATTATTGTTTATCTGGCTCTCCCTGGATCCTATCTCCAAATTACTGCATCATCAACAACCCTCTAAATAGACACTAGGAAAATTCACACGGGAGAGAGACACTATGAATACTCCAACCACAGGGAAAGCTTCAATCAGAGCTTGCACACTGTTAGACACCAGAGAGCCCAGCTACAAAGGCCCAGGAAAGTTGGTTTCGTTAGTTCTACTCATCACCCAAGTACATCTTTCACACTCCTATCATCTTCCTTTATTTCTCTATTCCCTCCTCAGATCTTCAATGCTTCTCCTCTCTTACTGAATCCCTAGGCATTTCCATTTTATTTCTTTCCCCCTTTTGTTGCTTTAGCCCTTTTGTTGCACTTTTCCCCCACAATTGTTTTGCTCTGCTCTGCACTTTTGAGCCAGCAGATGAGTAAGCGTGGATAGGATGCAATGATTCATTCGTCTAGGTTTCACCTCAACTGCACAGCTAAAGTAGGGAAATTTAGATGCCATATCTAAGTTGCACCTGGGGAAGCAAATGTGCAGAGGAAGCAATAGGGCTGAAGCTACTGGAAAAGAAAAAAAAAAAAGCCTGGTTTGAAAGTAAATTTATTCATTTATCTGCAAAACAACATTTTTTAGCAATATGGCACATTTGTTCTGTTTTGAGGTTTTGTATCTTAGTTACTTGATTAATTGTGCTGATTCTGCTTTGTATTTCTTATTCACTTGTCTCCCGCTGGTCATGGGATTCTTTAGTCCTTGGCACCTAAGAGGGTAGCTTGGCACTGGGATGAGACTGTTGTCTGTGAGGTTTATGCCGTTTTCTACTCTATTCCAAAATCCTTGTTGAACCCTTGCAGTGTTCCCAGCTGTGAACATAACTCCAGTGTGCCTTGCTCCATCAGCTCTGTTTTGTGGCCTGCAGTTACAAGGTTTATTTGTCTGGGTTAGGAGCAGCAGAGACTTCATATTTTACTGCATTTTTTAAATGCATTTGCAGAATTTCTTTAGAAAGTAAGGTTAACAAGTTGCTCTGATTTAAGTGTGTTCAGCAATTCAGTCTCTTGACAAATGAAGAAGGACCTTAAAACCCTTTTCTAAGCCTATTTTAGAACTTTTTTTTTTCTTTTAGCATGTACATGAGTGGAGCTCAGGTCCTAATGAGCTTGAACATACTTCCTCCAGTGGTCCAAGGTGGGAAGAAATCTTTGCTTACACTCAATGGTCTGAGATGCAACTGGTAAAAGTCAGGTTGTGGCAATACAGATTTCCTGTTACGTATAAGCACGATATCTTCCAGCAGCTTCAATTTCTTCCATTTTCAAAATATCAGGCAGCAAGTATTCACAAGGAAGTGAGGAAGAGCTGAGCTAGAATTACTGAGCTGGGGTGTGCTCTAAAGCATTTAGGACCAACTGCGTCAGGGACAGCCGTGCAATCCCCTGGTGTGCTTGTGCTCGTGTGCTCCAGTGAGCTCAAGGGCTTGGACTGACCCAGTGCTTCACTTCCCAAGCTCTTCCCCAACAGGGATGTTCCTCAAGAGACCCCGAGGTGAGTACAGTTGTGCTGAGCTGGCTCAGGACCATTTTTAATGGGACTTAGAGAAGGCAAATGCAGGAACCCTAAAAGTGAGAAGATGATCTGCCATGGGTCTCCTGTATGTCTCAGAGTAGGATTCGTTTCTCTGTGCCTCATTTCCGTACCCCATTTTACCACAAAGGATACTTCTTTCCTCTGCTTCGTCTATTTAAAAATGTCTTTTACAATGAATATGTAGAAGTATAATAGGAACCTGATCTCAGACGGCACCATTTAATTTTATTGTAATAATAGTCATAAGTGTACGAAGCACAAACACTGTGCTCAATGTAGAAATAGATTTAATACATTTAACTGGATTTTGAAATTGGTTCTCCATGAATGGACACCCATTCTTGTTCAGATCAGAAGTGGCATCTCAGATGGTACTTTGGAAGATGATAGAATACCTGTCATCCTTATACTGGGATAAAGCAGAGAAGGAACATTAGATTTCCACTCCAGGCCTGTGAAAAGAATTTTTTTTCCCTGATACTTGGATTTTATTTCATTATGTTTCCTTTTCTTCATTTAATTTAATAATATGTTCCAAATCTATTTATCCAAATGCATCTGTTTTATAGTTGGGGAAATACAATCTGAAAAGAAAATGTAACTTTTTTCCAGTAAAGTTGGAAGAATGGAAGGCAACTAATTTTAACATATTGCCACTTAATGTCATCTTGTTTGCTGATAAAATACATGGTAAAGCATTTTCAGTAATCACTTCTTGAAACAAAACAGAGCTTTCCTGAACTAATGAATGGAGATACATTTATTTATTTATAGGACGTTCATCATTCTAATTCCTTTGTGTTTCACAAATATTAGTAAGTTGATCCATGCAGCACTGAAAAGAAGTGAGGTCTTATTAGCTCCATGAGGCACAGAAATCACATGATCTGCCCACACATACCAGAAAGATGCATGTAAAGTATAATTAGAATGAAAAAAAAAAAAAAAAAGTTGCTCTTATTACAGTACCTAAACAATGAAAACCTCCCTCTGTCATTCAATATTGCTAACCTTAAACATTAAATATCCTCAGGCAGGCAACCAGGAATATCTAACTAGATAAAAATGGGAGTTTTTTTATAAATACATTCTTTGATTTCTTTCCTTTTATTTCCTGAGCCTTTACATGATACTTGAGTTATATTTCCAAGCTTTTTCCTGCAGCCATGAGGGCTAGAGAAATTATTTTAAAATAACATTGAGATTGTCATCTAATTGCATACCTTCTAGAAGCCAAGTTGTAAGCAGCCTGCTAAGTAAGATGAGGTCTGTTGTATTTCAAGGAGACCATGCTGCTTATTCTGTATTTGCATTGTTTTCAGGAATTATAATGCTTTAATGCATTACATTAGAATGAATAAATGAAGTATTTTATTAAATACGTTCCCTTTATGGTGCCTACTCCTTAAAAGGTCATTAGTTATATCTGTGCAAATTGGTGGTATTGCCAGGATATGACTACCTAAGCTTGCAAAACTATTTAGGAATATAGATTAAATACCGCGGTAATAGTATTCAAATGTGACCACTGACAAACTTTTATGGGCAACTTTGGACACATGTAAGAGTCATTTAAAGTGTTTTGCATTGGTTTATCTTTGCTCTGACAAAGTCATTGGGGCTTTTACCAACTGATTGAAATGGTAAGTAAGGCTAACAATGAGGAAACTCCAGGCATCATTGTTGTTCTGAAAGAATATGCAGAAAATTCAATGTAAAATGTTTTGCTGCATTCCACACGTCTTTATTATAAATACAAGCTCCAGCTCTGTAACTGCTTATTTGCACGTCTAATGTTATGTGACTTTGCGAGACTACTCACTCCTATAAAATTAAGACACTGCATGTGTGTGTTTGCAGGACTGTGACCGCAAGGAATACTTGCTCAATGCAATAACTAGCAGTTGAAAAACAAAATAAAAATCAACTCTAATTGTGCCCATTTAAATTCAAACATTGAAAAATAGCTTAAATATGGTATTTCAGAATGTAAATTTTATAAAAAGTCTGAAGATTTTAGGATTCTGTTAGCTCTTTAGTCCCTCTGTAACGAGGCTATTACATAGCATCACTCAGATTGATGTTGAAAATAATGCAGCTGCAAAAGCAGCTGCAGCAAGAATTCACAGAAGCCAGGATGCAAAGCAGGCCCTGCTCAAAGTCCTTGGCTTTAGCTTTCTGTTGTGGGTTTGTTTTTTTTCCCCCTACTTATTTATTAGCTTAATTCCAGCATCCTCTGAAATGATGCCCTGCTGGGAATAACTGAGGGTTAAAGCTTTAACAGCTTTACTTAGTCTCACAAATGAAAAACCTGGAATTTACTCTCTTCTGCAAACCAGAGTCACTCTGACAGCAGCAAATGCTGTTTTTTTTTAAATGAACAGTTCAGGGTTGGTCAACATTAAGACAGTAACAGTCAAGAAGAAAACACAGCATCAAAAAGGAGGCAAGCTACTTCACCGTTAGGTACACAGGTGTACAAGAGCATCTTCTGGTATTTAAAAAGACATTTATGCCCTTGGGCAGGAGCTGATGAACTCGTGGGCTGCTGCCTCAAAGTGTTAGTCTGTCATGTGGCTTGCAGGCAGGTTTGGAGGAAGGTGCAAGTCCAGCACCCATGCTTATGCTCCCTTTTTCATGACATACAGAGGGTGACAGGAATGAATTGTAGCAGCAGAGTGCTGGGCCCTGGTAAATCTAGTAAACCCAGCTATTGGCAATCCCAAAGGGATTTGCCACCATCCTCACTCCATTTCCTAACCCTGAAGCCTGGGAAGGATAACTGACACCTCGGTTCTTGTTGGTTCTTTCACGGACAGGTTGATATTAGGAAAAAACAATTTTAAATAATCTTGAAACAAAGCTTTACACATAACTTAAAACAAACATGACTAAGTCACTTCACTCAGTCTTTCATAGCCACCTTGTAAGACCTTCAGAAGAATAGTTCCTAGGGAGATTTACAGTAACAGGTGATGCAAAGAAGCAAAGCATCATCATCCACCTCCCATATCTGAATGTACGATAGCCTGTTAATTCAATAGATTCGGTTACTAGCCAAAAGTGACTGGCACTCAGGATGCAAAAGCAACTGTAAACCCCTGTTCCTCTTTAAATCTAAATTTCAGAGCTAAGAGAATACCTTGGAAGATCTCTACTAATGGCAAAATTTGTAACATGATGTTTGCATCCCAGGTGAAGCCATGCCAAACAGAACAAGTCACTCCTGGCAAAATCAACTGGATGAAAGGAACTGGTACAGTTCTCTTTCAACAGATATAACATGTTCGGTCACCTTATCACAAATTAATATTCAGGTTGCAATATCTTGCATCCATTGGAGCTTTGCAGAATTTTCTCAGGAAGGTCATAAAATAAAACATTAGAGTAGTATAACTTAAAGGTTACAAAAGCATGGGTTACAGAATCAGCATTAGTCTGTGACAGCATTGGCTCCAGTCCCAGTGTAGTTTATAGGAAATAAAGGCAAGAACCAACCACACATTTAATAAAATGAACAAAAACCTGTTAGAATCAACTGCTGCATCAGATTTTTTTGTTGTTTTTTTCAGTGGCTCACAACCACCACTGGGTTTGCCTTGGGTGTCACTGCTGTTACAAATTTGTGTCATTGCATATAAGCATGTCAAAGACCAGGTTGGCTCGCACATCCTGAATGGGAAATTTGTACCTATAGAACTTGTGCCACGCACCTTTCTATTCATCAAGGGAAGGAAGAAAAATTTCCCTACTGTTCTTGCAGCACTTCAAGGTTAAAATTCATATTGACAAAAATAATGCAGCAGAGGTAATAAACGTTCACCAAGATTAAAATAATTGCACAAAAGGCAATTTCTTCACTGAAGAAATGAAGACACCAAACTAAAAGAAGAAATTAAAACCAGAAGCCATACTAAGAAACTAAAAGCTGTCAAAGAACTGCCTTGAATGTTAATCGGAGCTATTTCAGCCAGTCCTTTTTCACAACCTTTTCTTTCCTGCTAACTTTTATGTTACAGCTCTATTGCCTGTACAAAGTTGCTGAATTGAAGCTCTGCCTGTCAGGAGCTCTCATCTGTGCATGCTTTAGCTCTCAGTTGTTACTGGATTTGCTTCAGCTGCCACTATTAAACCATTGCATGTCAAATTACAAAGCAGTTAGGGTGAAATGCATAGTTGTAATACATGGGTTAAAAAAACTTCAGAAACCCTAACTCTAAGTTTCTAGGTTTGTAATGATGACTTTGGAAAGTATTAAAATATCTTTAATTAATATAATCCCCAAATTACTGACATGTGCTTTCCTTGGTGTCACATAAGTTTTTTATCTGTCCACCGTTCTCTTTTTCCTTCCTCCCAGGCTTTTTTTTGCCTAGGAATATTTAAAGTTCATTATTCCACACTTTGAGAAATGGAATAAGCATAGATTGAGTATTTGCTAAAGCAGCTAGTGAAATAAGGAGGTGGCTAGATAAACTGTCCAAATGCTGAATTTTGCCTCATTCTGTCTAGCATTACTGCACAAACATTGTATCTAAGATGAACTCCCTTGGAGGTATACCATTAGTATAAGGCACCTGTAGTGGTGGGATGAAGAGGAGGAGTCTAGAAGACGGGTCAGTGACAGCTGCCACCATTGTGCTCTGAATCAGGAGCCAGGGAGGGACCGATGCACAGCTATGGCTAACTCGTTTAATATCTCTGCTTAACATCTCTGCATCCCAGTGGGACTCATAATATTTAATTACATATCTAATGGGAAATTCAGCCTCACCCTGTGAGTTATTGTGCTTCCTCGATTTCTCTTACGGTGGAGAAGCACAGCACTTCACAGGACTGGTCCTGCCATGAAAATTAATCAGTTTATGCCCGAACAGGGCTTTCAACATACAGATCATTCTGTATGACAAACTAGTATTAGATAACAGAGTTATTCAATTGAATTATGGAGCCATAAGAAAATTATTGTCTCTTATTTTTAATCAAACAGACTCCAAGCCAGATTAGTCCCTGATGATGATGCTTTGGCTATTTCAACAGGTCTTATTACCACCAGAAAAGTTTCTCCCTCTTTTTGCTCCTGTGCACCCTGGAGTTTTCACTGCTGTATATATAGTCCACTCAATACAGCCAGCTCTAGGTTTCAGATTAGCCCTTACCTTCAGTGAAGAGTAAGTGTTAAGACAGCTTGTTGCAGGTAGCTAAAAAGCCTTGTTGGTTTGGAAACAAACCTCTCCACCTTGTTTGGGTTGGTTTGGGTTTTTTAGAAACAACCTGTTTAACCGTCACTCACGGCAGGGATTCCTGAGTCTAGAAACAGCTCTGAAAGTTTCACAGAATTAAGCACCAGCAGTTCTGCATTTCTTTTCATGGCATCAGAAAAATCTCAGGTTATAGATGTGCATATGATTTCATATGCATGAATGCTTCAGTGCCCTCCCACCAGTTATCAGACTCTTTATTAGCCTCCATAACCCAAGCAGAAGAATTTTAATACTGCCTTTAAGGGTCACTTGAGCAGAAGCTTCAAGACAAATTGTACTGCTGGGGTTATAGAAATTCGGTAGCTAACTTGGCAAAAGAGAACTTAGTTTTGTTTGCTGAGGTATAGAGGTATATTGTTTGCATGGTCGTCTTTGCAAAGATGAATTTCTGATCATAGGAACCCATTTGTGGTCAAAAGTTTCATCAGCTTCCATCTTTCCAGACTTGCTAAAATCTTTGGGACAGATCAATGTTAACTTACACCAGTGGAAGATCTGGACAGGGTCTTTAAGATTTCGCATTTCTCATTTAGGCTGTCATCTCCACAGACCCCAGCTGCAAGAGCATCTGTATTACGAGAAAAGCAGGAGGGACTTGCCAGCACCCACTGTCTGCTCCCTTTTTCCCTCACCCTGCATTTTAGTCTACAGGTTTTACCTTTTTTCTTCCATTTATTGCTCTTACATTGGAAATCAGATACAACAGTCATAAAGAACAACAGCACCAAAGAAATAAAAGCCACAACAATAAAAGACAAGAGAAAGGAATTCCAGTTAATGACATCTATCTAGGGAGATTCCCCCCTGTGGGGAAGTGGAGCAATATGGAAGGACATTCAGAAGGAAGATAGCCAGCCCCTCAGTCTACTAAAATTCATTTTGCATATTGATATGATAGCTTTTTTAATCCTTTTCTCAGTTTCTCAGAGCCCTACTTGCTGACTTCCATTTCTTCTTCTTACCATGCTCGTGCCATCCTTTTCTCCCTGTTGCTCCTTTTAATTGACTTTGATTTGGGGATTCTTTTCTGTGTGTGTTAGTGCTAGGGCAAAGAATTAGGCACACAAAGATATTAGATTTTTGACTAAGTGTCCAATAAGTGACTTATGAAGCTGTAGCACTGATTTGCCAAGTTTCTGTACACCCCAGCTTCATTCTAGTTACATAGTTGGTGTAATTGAAAGGAAGGACAGCTACCAAAGTTGTCTTTGTTCAAATGGGGTGGTCCTAGTTAGAGCTTGGATGTTGCAGCTAACATTTTACTGTATAAAACATCACAAGAGTCAGCGATGGAGTTTTGCAGTTGGTGAACAGAAACGCCAACAGCTAAAATGGTAGCTCTCATCTAACACATCTCTTTTTGATTAACATGAGTTAATGAGCAGAATTGAGGGGACCGTAAGGGGACACCCATCCTGGAGTGGTGACCAGCAACTAGGGTTGGGTTCGATCACGGTAACTTGTTTGTCCGGTATAGCTAGAGCAAGAAAAGGATCTGTATCCTCAGCTACATCTCTCTTGCTATGTGTTTGATCTCAGTGCCATGCAAGGTGTCAGGCACCTTCTTTACTGTGGATCTGATGGCTGATATGTTTTGTGTACCGCACAATAGGTAATGGAAGTCGTTATAGGTCTGCTAATGTCTCCTTTAGGTTTGGGCTTTCCTAGGGCCTGGTCCCATAGGAATGTGATTATTTTGTGAAGTGAAAGAGAGCGCTCTCTGTACAGTGAGCTCTCATTGAATTCCTGCCTCATCCTGGAGGCCAGGCTGCCCAGAGCAGTTCTGAGATGTAGACCTCTTAATAGCGTGTTGGCAGATCTAATCAAGCCCCCAGCACAGTCTGCAGCAACCCTTCTAAACCAAACTTTGCCCCTCTGCACTCGTTCTTTAGAAGTACTCAGCTCCCACCATTTCAAAGCAATCTTCTCAGAAAATCAATAGTTCTTCATCTCCTTCAGAATGAGAGCAAGTAGGACACTTGGACGTTTGCTTTGTAATCTCTTCAAAAATTGCTTTCTTGTCTTCCCAACAGAATTAGGAAATATTGCAGTACCAAAATACCAAAAAGAAAAAAAAAACACCTCAAGCTTTTTCAGCACAACGTCTCAGTTGTAGGACCAATCTTTGCATTCCTTTTCATTTAGGGATTACCCTAAGCTCACTGGTCTGTTTATACCTTAGGCACACACATACATCCTTGTTCCTCACACAGAGGAATTATTTGTTCTCACAACTCCACTTTTCAGGAGCCTGCTGTAGAAACATTTACCATTTTAAAATTTCCGTTTTCTCTCCCTCTTTCCTCTCAGTGGCCCTTTAGCTATGAAAATGAACCGCTCTGCTCCCGCAGTGCTGAGCTGCTGAATCCAATCGAGGAAGGCTAGCCAGGCTTCACATCCCCGTCAGACACAGCGTTGACCTTTTTTTCCTAATTGACAATGCGGGGCTTTGTGCTAATAGGATGACATCATTACGCAGAGCTGAAATGCTTTCCCTGCTGTCTCTTTTGTGTCTCAGTATTTTTCTCCCACACTTCTAGAGGAAGTATTTCACTAGGAGGGAGTGTAAAGAAGACAGTTACACAGTGCCTAAAAAACATATGCAGAAAACATCCTCAATTTCTCTCTCTTCATTTTTCCTTAGTCACACTAGTTACCAATGGCGTGTCCTGAGCCCTCACTGAATCTTCTTTTTCCTTCTTCCAGGCTGTGATCACTGATGCTTCTTTTCTGTATTTGCTTTGCCTCACTGTCCTGAGGTATGCTGCTAGGGAGATTCTGGTTCCTTCTTCATTTTGAATTATAATTGTAGTTGTTAGTCCACTGTCCTTTTACAGCTCTGATTTTATTCAAACAACTTGTTAATAAGATCCTTGTGCATCTGTACAGCAATAAATAGTTAATTGAGGCGCCTAATTTTGTGTTAAATTGTTAGCAGTTAACT
Organism: Pelecanus crispus; assembly: GCF_030463565.1. Taxonomy (NCBI): domain Eukaryota; kingdom Metazoa; phylum Chordata; class Aves; order Pelecaniformes; family Pelecanidae; genus Pelecanus; species Pelecanus crispus. Next base: position 7,279,461 of record NC_134651.1, on the reverse strand, counting down.
TTTGCTGTGATACTCAATAATATAAAGTTTTAAAATAATACTTTAAAGAATACATGGAGAGGAAGAAGCCCCAAAGAAATGGAAAATATTAAGAGCTATGTTTTAGCTGTCTTGTGAGATTGGCTCACCCATTTCAGAGAGTACTAAAACTATTTAAGATGCTGCCTTAAAGCATAAAAAAATTGCCTTAATGCTGATTATAGATTGGCATCCATGTGCCAAAGCATGAAGTCTTGGCTAAACCAACAAACCAAAAACATATGGTGGGCTTTCGCTGGAGAAGACAGAGCAGAAATTTCCCAGTTCTGCCTATCCCCCTCTCTTTCTCCCCTCTCCCATGGCTGACCTATTGGGTACTCCTAGCTCATTGTATGTATTTCCAGCCTGCTTCAGTGCCTAATGAAATGGATTAGCTCAGATCCCAGGTACTTCTGTGAATCTGTTTACCCTAAGCTGTTTTAATTTGCACAGAAATGAACTAGGAGCTGCAGCAGTAAAAGAGAAGGGTAGTATTGACCAGCTGGGAGAACAGCCTCTTAAATCACTCAGGCTAGTTCTGCAGGACCATGGCTGTCTATATCCTTACTGCAAGAAAGGCAAGCATGAAAGATAAGACAGACAAAACAGAGTGAAGAAGGGAAAAGATTCAGGAGGAAGCGGAAGGAGATCCCATTACTATTCAAGAATATCCAAAGTTGGCAGGAATAGGGATTTATCTATTTGCCTTTTTTGCACAATCAATGCCCAACTATTTCACAGAAGACTCCTGGGTTCCTGGACACGTGACGGCGATCTTCATGCCATCCTTTCCTTTCTGCATTTAAGCACTGTTCAAGGCGGCAATGACAACCACTTCATTAACACACCTTGTGAAAAGTTCTCTTGATTATTTTAATTGTATTCCTATTTCTTTTTGCACATTATCCTTAAAGACATGTTAAGTATTTTAATCGGGATTTGTTTCTTACATTCCGTTTCTGTCATATTTACCTTCAGCTTTAGTTGACTTCCATAAGCTATTGTAATAGAAGGAATTGGAGTTGTGTTACTTAAACAACAGTAAGCCTAAGCTTACTGTCTTTGCATAACAGTGCCTAGTGAACTAGCTATCTGATAGCTGTGAACAGTAATTATTAATAGAGTTTAATATTTCTCTTATGTCTATAGCCTAATGAGATTAGTGCTTTGTTGTACTCAGCACCACATAAACAATTAATATGTGCGTTTCAGCCTCAAAGAGCAATTAGGATAATACGGTTAAATCCCTGCAAAGTACTATGAAAAAACCATGACTAACCTTGCCAAATTTCAGCCCAGAGCCCAATTTATTATTATTATTTTTATAAACAGGTTAAATACAGCGAGTGAAAACAGTGTTTAGAGTGGAAGTGCTGACAAAACCTTTACTGCAGCAATGTGGACAATGCAGCTGTAATAATGGCAAGTGTGCCCTTATCACAGCAAGAAAAATGTAAGGACTTCTGATTTTGCACTGAATGAGCCATTACTTGCGTCTATCACAAAGAAATAAGAGTACTGAACAAAAAAAGATACATTAAGGGTTTTTTTTTTTTTTCCCCCAAAAGAAAACTAAAAATAAAAAAGATCAGATGTGACTCAGGCTTTCAAACAATAAAAATAGCAAGATGAAAGAACTAGGTTGCTTCATTGCCTAAAGAAATGGCTAGAATCTTAAAAAGTCTGAACCCTGATTGTGAGAGACTCGCTTTATGGGCTGCTAAGAAGGTGCTGACCTTCGTCATCAATAGATTGTCTGAGCCTTTGTGGTATTCAGCAGTAAAGGAAGTGCTTAAAAAGTCATCCCGCTGAAAGATGGACTGGAAAAATCTCCAGTTCAGATCTCAGCATAGCTGTTATTGGTGCACATGCTCATTCAGAAAGTCTGTCTGTAAATCTAATACAGATAAATCTTGCTTCATTTTTAAGTGATAAAACTGGAGCATCCTCACCTTAGAGATGGATCAGGATATCTGGAATTCAATATAAGTGAAATTATTATAGAGGAGGGCAGCTGATGACCTATCTGTTGTGGGGCTTTCGATGTGTATTGTTATAGTACTATATTTTTCTGTCTGTACTAGAGGACATTGAAGAAGTGGGATAACACTTGTACAAGTACCAGTGGTATAATTTTCTTATACTTGCTCCATAGTTTTGGATGCAGTTTCGCCTGTTCCAACATTTGCACAGAAATGAACTGTGGCAGATGACTGCCCTGTGATTTCAAATGGCCTTCTGGGAGTAAAAAGACTATTATAGATGAAAGTTCAGTTCCTATAACTTTCTGAAAAAGTCCCATCACAGTCTAAGTAATATATTAATACAGCAGTTGTCATTACATATATCTTCTAGCAGGGTGAGTTAGCCTGGGTGGGGTATCAGGCTAACACAACGATATGGTTGCCGATACACAAGTGAGCTCGCTGAAAGACAGATGGGGTATCTGTGCACAAAATGCATGAGTGTTGCCGATACAGTCATGCTCCGGCTGAAAAATGTTGTGATGTTATCCTCTAGAAACCGTGCAGCATTGAACATTCACAGCAGAGAGCACAAAATACAGATGGACCACTAATGACTAGAGCTTCTGGGACAGCAGATGAGGTACAGCCAGACCATCCTGAACGAGGCAGCTTGTACCTTATGCTGCAGAGGAAGTGAAAATAAAACAAAACAGTGACAACAGAAATCTCTGCCAGTTCTGATCAGGGTGGCGGGAGGGAGAATTATTGCTGTCTCCAGATCTGATGGCTAATTTGTCTCTGAGTTTTAGCAGGGCACTCATGGGGCACATGCAATGTCAGAACATGGGTCCACTTGGACTGCTGTCCAATGGTCAGTGTAAGGAACCTGGCTCAGAGCAAGAAACATAATCGTCACGTCCCCTTTCTGCTTCCTAGCTGCCATACCATCCACCCAGACCTCCGAACCATGAAACTGTATGATCCAGCAGGCCAGCACTGGGGAATATCTCCTTGAATTTGCTTCTTTCTCCACAGCCTCTGCCATGAAAGGCAACTGTGATCCTCAGAAACAGCAACTTGTGCTGTCTGTGGAAAGATTTTACCGAAATCGAGAAACAGACCTTTTTCTGAAGTGCAGCCCCACAGAATTCATGTCCCAAATTGCTGGTAATGGTAATGTAATGGTTCAGTTTTAAGGCAGCTTAATTCCCTCTGAGAACTACTAGAAGAAATTCCTCTCTCCTGGCCCTCCACTTAAATCAACGTTGAATGTAGCCCAGTGGTTCTACCTTGCTATATGCAGATTCAGGAAAATAGCACTGCAGTCTGTGGCATTTAGAAAGGTGTTACTTCACAACTGTAAGGGCAAAAGCTTTTTTGGTTGAAATCAAAGTTTACATTCTGAAGCAAAAAGGGCTCATCAAAGAACTGGCAAAGAATTTAACAACTAGGCGCCAGCTGAAGTGCCGGTGTGATTTATCAGCAGGTTCTCCTCTAATCTGATGTGAGATAATAGGAGAAGGTGTTGAAAGCAGAATCAAACTAGACACAGAACAGAAAGCATAAGTAATAAGGTTCATAAGATCACGCACATAAGGAAGTTTACGTTATCTAGTAGGCAGGCCACTCTCCCCAAGAAGGTTTTCTCAGTTATATTGGGAAATCAACAGACAAAACCGGAAGATTTTAGAAGACAAATGATCTTATGTTCCTTTTGCATTTATATTTTTTTCATGTAAGCCTCTCCATCTGAAGAGATGTGGTTTCCTTACCAATTGACCCCAAAAAATACTTAGCTGTAGTGGCTGGCAGTGCCATGGACAGAGGTCTCTTGGCAAAGATTAACCCTCAGGTATGCAGAAAGCTGAACTTGCTTATGACTGATCAGGAAGATCATTCCTGAGAGCTCACAAATTTAGAGTAGCTTCCTTCTGACTATAGAGCTAAATTGTCTATCTATATTCCCCTGCATAGTGATTCATTAGAAGCATTTTACAGTAAACGCTTCCAAAATAAAAAACAGACATTTTAACCAAAGTCTCAGGAAAATACTTAACTGACAAAGATAATGATTTTCTAAAAGCTTTTCCCTGGAAGTGTTTTTTTATTGAGGCAGTGATTAAAGTGAGCCTGCCTGAGTTATAACATGCTTCCATCGCACAACCCAAAGTCATGTTAATCAGCTTAAATACCTAAAAATACAATAGGAGCAGTATAAATCCACTTGATACAGCAAAGTTCATTTCAGGTGCTGGTCGACCGGAAAAATGTCCGTAAGTGATTAAAGAATTATTGGTCTGTATTTCACTGTTTGTGCTCTGCTTTTTTTTATTCTGTGCTAAATTATTTTAAACTTCTTAAGAGTCTAACAACAAAGAGCTTGGTCCAGCCAATTTCCCATTCACGCCAATATCAACCCCCCATCAGATATAGGGCTTTTTTGTAAGATTTCTGGTGAGGAGAAGAGTCCGTTAATTTTCCTTGAGGACTCCTTGATACTATATGGCTGCTCACAGGAAAATCCCTGCAAACTTGTATCTGATGTAGACACTTAAATCTCATTTTCCAGAGTTCTATAGGACCGTCAGTGAACAGCCCACCCAAGAGGCTGTGGAAGTCCTGTGTTCCCCCTCCAGAAGCTGGGATAGCCGTATACTGCCGGGCCAAATGGAGGTCCACTACAGGTCCCCTATGTGACAGTTATGTTGGCATGACGTGGCACCGAGATTATCAGGCTCATCCCCTCAGCTGGTGCTGGGGCTGGCTGGAGTATCTCTGCTCCACTGCACAGTGAAAATAAATCATAATTTCCTAAATTACTTAGTGCTGAAGCCAGCACTGAGAAACACGGCTTCCAATCTTCAGGCTATGCTATGGTTTGTTTTAAAAAGGGATTGAATGTCTTACAAACAGGTAAAATTGCTGCCAGATGCGAGTACATTAGCCTTTTCCAGCTGCTTTACTGCTGCCATTCAAAATAGCTTGCTATAAATATGATTCCTTTGAGTTCCATTCTGACAAGTGCGGAGCACTATCTGGGAAGGGCCAGTGGTTTTCCATCCCCATTGAACTCAGTAGGAGTTGTGATTGCTCAGCTGAAAAAAGTCTGCTGAAATTACCTTAAATCACACAATTATCCCCTCACCTCTCGCTCCTTCTCTTGCAGTCGTGGAAGGAGGAATAAGTTTCTCCACAGGCAGTTCTGCTACAGTAAAGTTTTCAGCCTAGAGGTTGTGAACAAATGTCAAAATCAACAAGTTCCCTGCTTCAGGGCTGGTGACAGTCCTGGCTGCAATCTGGCTTAGCCAGGGGAGGGGGGGAAAACACGACAAATATTTGAAACAATATTTACATTAAAATTCAGTATCAGCTTCTGGTATGGCCTAAACTGCCTTCACCTCTTTCCTTTACCCCTTTCTATAAATTTCTGCCCATTGCCCTAAACAGCAAAGGTTCACCATACCACAGCATCCAAGACACATTCCGGCAGCTTTTACAAGTGCAGTAGTGCCTGCTGTAGGGCCCTCACTAAAACTCAACAAGTTGCTTATTGTTTAAAATACGTTTCTGGCCGAACAGAAATGCATTTATTATGTATCTTCCCTCTGCACAATCTGTACCTGTAGCTAGGTACATTAAACTGGTGTTAAGCGTATGGAGGTCTGTTAAACAGTAACACAAGGTTAAAGGCTGACTGTTTATGCTTAAACCATTCTGAAAGACGGTCATCATTAAAGCTATTTACCGTTAGACTTTTCATTACTGATGAAAAAACTGAGAAGGAAATTACCTGTGCCTTCCACCTTCTCACTCTGAAGTCAGCAGGGGCAGATGAAAATCAACATTTCCTTTGAGCACCGTTATGAGTTACAATGCAGATCAAGTCACCTTTCCTGTTGTACAGGAACTGGTGTTGAGAGGAGACTTATGAACTTGATTCTGCACCTTGTTGTACCAGTTTGAATCCACTACTGGTTCCCTGAACTGAGAATTAGGCTGTTAACTACTGGGGGAGGGTTGCTTCTTAGCACCAACACTCGTGTCCTTTGCAGACAGTTCATTAAGAAATGGGTTTGAAACCCAAATCCGGATCCAAATTTTCTTCAAATGCAGCTGAAGCTGGGACCCCACTTGGAGCTTGTGCCCCTCTGGAATACATCCGCTTTGCCTGATTTTTGAACACCTCTCTCTGACCTTAGTTACTACTGTGCTTACCAGCTCTCAAAAATCAGGCCACAGTGATTTTTTGCACCCTGTAACAACAATGCAAGTCGATCAGTCACAGGGTTTTGGTTGTTTTTCTTTTGATTAAAAGCCAGATTTTCCCTTCTTGTTGCAGATATAACAAACTGATACACTGGCATTACTTTACGTAAAGAAACATCCGCTATCGAGAGCTATCAAAAATATTTAAGCAGCCTTAAACTTTTACACAGGAAAGAGAAAGTAATTAGAGCGAGTCTGATATTCTACACACTAACTATTGAAGAGTTTTGTCTCATAATGGTGCCTACAATGTGCCTAGTGGAGAAAGCATTTGCATGCTTTTTTTAGCTCTGCAACATTTGAGTATTCTTAACTTTTCTACATTTTCTCCTAGGACACTTTCTTTGCTCAAGTTATGGCATCAGAAAGCAAAATTTACTTCCAAAAAAATCTCATAAGCATGGATGGCAAGAATGAAACCTCTCAGCAAAAGCGTAGTAGTAAGGAGTCAAATGTAGCAGCAAACAAATTGAATGATCTTCCAGAAGCACTGCAAGAGGTCAAGAAACACCTTGGGGATGGAGCAGCAGAAAATACAATGGAAAGAATAAAAATGGCAGAGAAAAAGAAGAGAAAACGAAGTAATGATGTAGGTGGAGCAAGCCGTAAACGGAAATCAGAAAACAATGAAAAACTAGCTGTGAAAAAAGAAGAAACAGTGGTAGAGACTGGCAATCGGTTAATCCCAACACCTCTGTCTCATATTCCTCTGAAAAGCCTAATGGACCTAGAAATGGAGTTGGTCTACACCAGTGAGGAGGACATTTCCTTTGAGTTTGCTGAGCCTCTGGTGTCTGCAAGTACACAATCAGCGTGTCGTGATTCTGAAAAAGCAGATGCTCTGAGCGCACCTAATGGCAGCACTTTGCCCCAGATTGACAAACAGCTCCAGGTGACCCTCCAGGAAGCCAGCACTTGCTACAGGCAGAAGAACTACACAGCAGCAGCGGAGCAGTTCTCAACAGCACTGGAGGTATGGGGCTGAAAAAGTACAATCACCATGGCAAAGTAAATGAAAGGCTGTCACTGTACTGACTGGGTGTAATAATACCAAAGTGAACAAGGAGCAAATAATACCAGAGTGAACAAGCAGCACAAACCTGGGATGTGTATGGTTTAATAAAAATCCTGAGATGCAATTTCATGTGAAATCTGAAAATTAAGAGCTATAAATAAATCATGGAAGGAGGGGGGGACTGGACTGGCGCACAAAATCTCAGGTGATTTTGTATCTTTAAGTCTTCAACTGTATTTCTATATGGAAGAAATTTCAGTCCCATAGAGTGGGGGGGGGGGGGTGGGGGGGGGGGAAGCTTCTCTAATCCCAGCTCTATCAGGGACAAATGATATCTCAATAATCAGGGGAGTTCCCACCCTACCCCAGCCATCCATGCACTACTGGGTGAAATGTTTAACCCTTCGGTTAAACAAAAGGTCTGTTTTAACCTCTATTTTTCCCTACAGCATTTCCACCATGCACTCTGTTTTCCTTTTTTCTCTAAAGCCAGAAGATGGCCATCAGATCTGTGTAGAAATCCTTTTCTTTCTGCATGAGAAAGGACAGGTCCAGCAGTGAGCAACCCCCTCTGGACACAGCTGGCTTTCTCTTCAGCAGCTAAGAGTCCAAAAGCTATTTTTTTGTGGAAAGAAAGACTTCTTGCCTGCCTGAGATACTAAGGAAATAATATGACCTTGGCTATGATCTTTGAAACTAATCTGTGATTTTCATGACTTTCTGCCTGTAAGTGCTCAAACTTGAGCTGTCTTAAATGGATCTGTTCTTCAATAAGGAGATATTTCTATGTTTTCAAAAGCAGAGCCCTTTCCAGTTTCAGGCTGAGCCCCTCCAAAAGGAGGTATCTAAAGACCTTTGACATTTTTGAAGATCTGAACCAGCCTTGAGTTTTATCAGTATGACATGAGAAGAAGAAGAGAGTAAAAGAGGGAGTTCCTAACACTCTGGCAAGGTTGCAATTAATTTCGCAAGGGGAGGGAAGAGAAAGGATGTGTGGGAAACCCCAGCAGGTGAGTCAGGGTTACATCCAGCGACCTCCTGTTTCCTGGAAGCCAGAGCTAACAGCCTTTACAGTAAAACTGATCGTTCAAAGTTGTATCATTATTCCCAGATTTCTCTAGTGCTGCTAATCTCAGTTAATTATATTGGAAATCCCTTGTATTATGACCATGTAATTCATAATGTGCCAGTAGAAGTCATGGTTCATAATAATCACATAATGGGCAAGGACTTAGATGTAATCAGATTTTAGTTACCCTGTCGTGTTTCCATAATGCTGCTATAAAACCGACATAATCACAAAAAAGCACTAGTTATTTAAACATTTTTATCAGATTGATGTACAGTATCTTTCTCTTTCTCTCTTCTTTAAACAATGTAAGATAACAAAAATTGGATTACAATTGCTGGGAACAGACTATGATAAACCGTTTGCTTTTGTGCAGAATGAAATTTAATAATGGCATCAGCCTCTCAATTTTTACTAATGTTAAACCTGTTAAATAGTAGCACTCTGCAGCCAAAGGCCGCTTTCAAAGAGGTAGCATTAGAACATTTTGAAGACACTACCTCCAAGAGCATAGCTGTCTTCTAAACCTTGAAAGATACCCTGTATCCTCACAATTAACCCAGCTGCTAACATTTACTTTGCAGATGAGGGCTTGACTTTTACATGATGCAAAAAACCCCACTCTTAGTAGCTATAAGGATTTTGAAGACCAGTGTCTGCTTCTCAAAAAAATAAATAAAAAAATAAAAGAGAGACATTTTCCACTTTACAGGAATACAGTTGGTGATTAGAATAGAGGGCTTGCAAGCTGGACTCTCTGGACTTTCCCTAATGTTTTATCTCCACTGTGACCCCAATCACTTCAGCTATGCACTTGACATCCTGAAAAAGGATCCAACTATACTTGTTTCAGTGCTGTAGTGCCAAACTTAATTCAAAAGCATTTGTAAAACATTAGAGGTTTGCAGCTGACAAGCAAATATCCTATTCCTATTTTTTGCTACAATATTGAAGGCATTTTATTTTAAAACAATAAATATTATAGCAGCGAGTGAGTAAAATTAGAAAGTGCCATCCTTTTTAGGCTTTTTTTTCCCTACATTCAGAAATGATCTGTGATGGGGACAAAAACACTTGTCACTTGAGAAGAAAGGAGTACTTGTCTCCTCCTAAGAGGAAATGGAAAGGCTAGCTAATAGACATGCTGGTAAAAGAATAAGTAGAGATTAAAGAATTCCTTCCTGGGATTGTGGACAGAGTGATTGGGAAATCACAGAAATGTAGGGCTGGGTCTTCTCAGTAGTCTTTTAATCCAGCTGTCCTCAGAAGCAAAAACCAGAATATCCCTGAAAGACACTCTGTTTCTAAAAATCTCCACTGAGACAGACTTCTCATCTATATCAGCAAGCTGATGGGAAGTTTTTCCCAAATCTTCCATGGTGCAAAATAGCCCATAATGAGTTTTCATTTCCTTATTTGACATGAAGAGCAATTAATCACCCTATTCTGTCTGTACTTGCAACCTCTTAGCATATCTCTTTTCAGTCTTCTCTAAATTAAATAAATTCAATCATCTTAGTATTTCCTCCCAGGTCATGTTTTCTAAAACTCTGTATCTTTTTTTTTTCTTTTCCCTGCATCGTCTACAATTTGTCTATCTGTTCTGCTATAGCCAAACTGGAGATGATGCAGGGAAAACCAGAAAACTTAAGCTACTGAGATTGGAACTGTGGTTATTCTGCCCATCGCTTTTTGAAGAAATGAACAAAAATTCCTCTGCATTTCACATGGGTGAAGAGAGCGTGATATGTAACAAGCTCAAAGGTCAGAGAATTCAAAGTTACGGTTTCTGATGCAAAATGTTCATAGACATCTTTCAGATTTAAAGAAATTAAGGCTTTACTCTGACATGACAACATTTTCAGTTAGACACCCTGATCCAGAAAAGCGTGTGCTTAGTGTTAAATTTGAATAGTATCACTAAAGTTAGTGTTACTGTACATATTACAAGTATCATACATGTTTTGGCTCTTCTTTAACCCAAAATGTCTTTTCTAGATACATCTCTATATTCACGTCATATTATCATTCTTTACATCATGTTGTTTTTCAAATATGCAAATAACAGGCAGTTCTGAAAGTCTAGTACTGAAACTACTGGATTTTAAAAAAAGAAAAAAAGGAAAATTATTAGTCAGAAAGAAAAACTGAAATGCTTGTTTAATTTAGAGACTTTTATATGTTGGACAGCATGCTGCTGATTACCACAGACATCAGGAAGGCAGTGTTATCAAGAATTTGTGGCTTCTGACTATTTCTGCACTATTTAGCTATCATTAAATTAATCAGGAGGGACTTAGTGTTAGTCAGCTGCATTATAGTTGGCCTGGGAGAGGAAAAAGTAATGCTCCCTTGGAGAACTCTCACCAACAGAGCTTAAGAATTAAGTACTTTCTGTTGCTAGTGAGGAAAATAGCTGAAGAAATTTGGGCAATAATCTTCACTCTTCTAGCTCCTAGCTCAATAATACAGTATATTATATATACTGTATTGAGAAACACTGTAAATTTCCTAAATTTTTGGCATCCATCTGTTGGAATGTAGGGAAATAGGACTTGAACATCTGGACTGGGATATGAAGGGTATGAGAAATCACTCTTTAGCTTAAAACCTCAGTGGAAACCATATACGTATATCTATAAAATCTCTAGCCAATTATTAAGAGCTTAGCTATAAAATAACATTAAACCATTATGAGGATCGAAAGATCTTGTCTCAAACTAATCTCCTAATATCGGAGAGCATAAATGACTTCAGAAACATCAGCCTGTTTAAAACCAGCACAAATTTAAATTTCAGACCCTGTTGTTCTGAAAATAATCCTGCCCTGTGATTAAAAAATAAATGAGAAAGGTTCATGACTGCCCTGCACAGAAAGAAGTCCACAGTATCTCAGCACACAGCTTTTGGCGTAGAACATCTCAGAGACACGAAATGCATCCCACGTGTGAGGTGAAGGCCTCAAACAGCGCGTGATTAATTCACCAGAGTGCTGTTGTGGTGCCTTCCACAAGCTGGAATATCTCCATTTTCCGCAGATGGCTATTATGGGCACCTTTCCTATGGCAGGCAGATAAACATTAGTGCCATCTTTTTTGTGCACCTTGAGTTTTTAGATTAACCTTTCCTGTGGCTCATTGCCTTGTGATTCACTGCTTGCAGAGAATGCTTTGTCAAGACCCAGCTCCCTCTTCCAGGCAACAATACCTGCAAAAAGCAAATATTTTGAAAGTGGCTGTGGCACCGGTGCCTCATGGACATAATTACATACCAATTTAGAGTTAGGCAGCACGGTTCAACCAAGCCTTCCTCAATTCGTAATATGAGAAGAAAAAAATTAGTATTTCCTATATAAATGCCTGTGTGAAAAGAAGTTCATCTTAACTAGTCTATCCCCTGGCAGAGCTCATTAGAAAAGCAGAGGCAGCTTGCTTACAGGCATTGCTGCAAGGGCAGTCCTGGGAGCACCACAGGATCAGGGTATTTGGATGTGCTCCCTGTTGCGACCATTGGATCAGTGCTAGCTGCTGCAGAAAGACTAGGGCACAGCCACATTTCTGCCCACCCTCTCTCCCCCAGCATTGTCTCTTTTTGCAGGTGGGTCTTGAGGTCCAAGAAGCTGTCAATGTATAAAAATGTGTAATCCCTTGCTTTATGGAGCACAGAGATTGGAATTACTGGTCATCCACTGGAATGAAAGGGGTAGAAAATAGGACTATATATAGTTTCCCCTTTTCCCTCTCACCAAGAAAAGCTGTGCAAGGACTAGATAGTTTAACATCATGAAAGTCCTCAAGGGAAAGCATGTGAAAGGCTAAATATTTAACACCAACTTTCTGGAGCTAAAAGATTAGACTCTCAAATTAGGTATCCTTATCATCGGCACAGGTCCTCTAGAAACTTCCTGTGACTACACCAGGTCTTGGACAGAGAACATCAAAGATGGCAGTCACTGAGCCCCCAAAGCCTGAGTGTGAGATGCTGACTTTACTTCCTAGAAATATTCTTTTAACCTCCAATAGCGAAGTAGTTTCCTAAATATGGCCTACTCATTTAACTTGCTTAAAAAAAAAAGAAAAAGAAAAAAGCCCTGATAATCAGCATTTTTTCCTCTCCCTATAGTCCCATCACTATATTTTTAGGCTGCAAAGCCAAGAAATAGATTTTCTTTTTTTTTTTTTTTCCTTACTGATACTTATTGTCTTTTACGGCTGCAGAAGATTTTAGACCAGGAATGTGAAGCTTACAGATGGCTCAAATTTGGCTTCTGGGATAGAGTGGGAATCTGTTATAATGATCCATTTGGACATGTTCCCATTTTTTGATCACTGAATTTGAATCTATTAATCTTCTAGACATTTCCAGCATGCCCATCACCATGAAACAAAGCTGAGCAACTGCACGGCTATTTGTCTATAAGGATTCATACCCCTGTTCTTCTTGCCTGAACTGTTGTTACATATCTGGCTTATAAAGTGCTTTTTTCCTCAAAGGAATACTGTGTGTTGACCATAAAACAATATATTTCCTCACTCGTGTGTGTGTGTGTGTACACAAGAGCAAAATCCCTATTCCAGATAGGACAGACCATATTTTCCAATCATTTTGGTGCCAAAGCAGATCAGTCAGCTTCTAATTAACTCTAATTGGCTTCCTCACATGCTATTAAATTATTTACCTGGAGGTGACAGGTGCTCAAAAGCACAAATATTTTCTCTATACTTTGCAAATGTTAAGCAGTATAATATTTGATTAAAAATAATAATCACCCACCACTTGTCACTTACAATCAAAAGCCTCATTGACCTAAACACATGCCAACCGCATGTTTTACAATCACTAAGAAATGGAACGGAAACAAGGTCCATGTAGTAGATTCCTCAGTAGGTAAACACAAAGGGAAAAAAAGAGAAAAAGAGGGGGGGGGGGGGGAAATAAAAATACTTGGGACAGCCTTGGATGAGGCAGTAGCTCATCTTGAAAGAGATAAAGACATGGGCTCAGACTTTTGCTCAACAGTCAACATCATGCATGGCTCAGGGCATGTCACTGCTGGCTGGATCCATAAAGGACTTCTCAAAGCTGGGCAGCTAAAAATCTTAAGGTCCCTGAACCCCACAGCTGCCCTCATGTATCACGGGCATTGTTATACCCGATAGCAGAGAAACCCAGATGTGTGATGCTACCTCACATCTCTCAATGTAAAGCAATGCCTTAGAGCCAGTCTCAAAGTGGAGTTTCTTTTACGTTCAGGGCCTTAAGAAATTGGAGGTATTTATCCTCTCAGCTGCCATCTGCTCCTGGAAGGTATCTTACAGGAACAGGGAGGGCAGAGCAATTCGTGTTTAATTTGTGGCTCTAGGTGCTTCCTGGCTAGAGCCAATGCAGCACAAAAATGCAATGACAATCAGCTTAATTTATAGGGAGAAAATTAGGCAAGTTAGGAGACGGTTCAAACACCAAAAGCAGCTAACACAGGCAAGTGGCGGTCAGAAGGTGTGCTCTTTTTCCTATCTGATTTTTCTATCTGAAATGTCTTTAAATCATACTGCTGCATATCTATATAGATTCTGCAGAGGAGACGCAGAGATGCAGGCTGAAGTGGGCACCGAATTGGAAAGTGTTCATGGACTGATTTGAGAGTAACTTTATCCATGAGGACAGTTTAGAGAAAATGTGTTATTAAAGTACTTTATTTCCATTTAGAGATTCACACAGGCATACACAGACAGTAGGTGGTGACAGCTGCTACCAGAACCATTTGTTATCTTACTCGTGTTCAGCTTTTGACAGTGTAAAATGAATATAAATGCTGAAAAGCTTTACAGAGGTGAACCAAACAATAAAAACTAGGGGGGAATGAATTCTGGTTAGGTTACTTTAGGGAAGAGCTTTATTTCTGTTTATTGCTGAGGCGCAGATATGTGCTGTGTTTCTAACACTGACAATACTGTTGAGAGGATTCTTGGTGGAGTTTACTGAATCCGCACCATCCTGAGGTGGGGAGAGAGGGCAGAGCTGGCCTTGCAGCTAACTTTAATGTCGTATCCAGACATGGCATGAAAATAAGGCTTCAGAAAATTATTGCTTTTCCCTAATAATCCTGTCCATCAAAACAGAGTGAACCTTTCACATAGTTTGCCTTAATAAAAGTGCTGGTGAGATATCTCTGTGTTTGGACTTAGCAGTAGCAAATCTCTTGGCATCAAAGGGATTAAATTAGTTGGCCTGAAATTATATTGCTTTTTCCAAGCAATCATGACAGCTCTCAAAATCTTGCTACAATATAGTCACATCACACCAGCTGACAGTTGCCTCCAAAAAAACATTCATTTTGGCCAGCTCCTCCTGTGAACACTATCAACAGACTGATGCTCCTGCTTCAAAGTCCAATAGGCATTTTGAACTACAATCCTATCAAGAGCAGGTACCGGTATCAGTTTTGACTTTTCTCCCATTGTTTGGTTTTCACATGGAATATTTACACCATCCTCAGTTTGGTTTGATCCTGGATGGACTCACAGTGGAGGACTGACAACTTTTGTATTACAAAGGCAATCTATAAAGGAGATTCCAGTATGTTGTACAGAATATAAAGTTCCTCAGAAACTATTGTAGTATATTGATTGCACAATATACGTTGCATTAGAGACCTCTGGGGTTTTGTTGGTTTGGTTTGGTTTTTGGGTTTGGGTTTTTTTTTTTTTTCTGGCTTCTGTGACTACTCCTCTCACCCTGGCAGTACTGATAAAGGGAACACTCCATAAAATAGGGATTGGTAATGAGAGGCACAGATTTGTAGCACAGCACATAGATTAAGCTGAAGTCAAACACATAATGTTTTCCTAAAACCCTTCTTCCTGATTTAATACTTCCAAAGCAAATTATTTACAATATGAGAAAGACCCCTAAGTTTGCACTGGGGGGAGGTAAAGCCTTTACCTGAAGTTGGGCCAATAAACAGGAATGACTTTGGCTTAGGAGTGCTGCAGGGAACATTGTTAGCTTCTGTGGGAGGGAAAGATTCACATCAAGTTTATTTTTATAAAGCAGCATCCACCTAGAAATGAGCACAAACTAAAACGCTATATCCTCTGAATTTAGTGGGCACTTGAAATCTCATTTTTGCAGAGAGCTCTTGTCTCCATAAAAGGCCAAAACAGTGACAGATATGCAAAACCTGTCAGCCATTAGGGAGCATAAAATTTAGGTTTGAACTTCTTCAATGTTCTGCCCCACCTGGTCACCAAATCCCTCCCATGTACCTCTGGTTCCTGCAAAAAGGCTTGTTTTAGCCAAAGAAGGAATTTAAACCTAGACATAGACAGGGCTTAAGATAAACCCAGTGGAAATGTGGGGAGAGCAGGCTGAATCCCACCCCACCAGAGCCCATGTTCGGGGCAATCAGCCTGTTAAGTTCATCTGGTAAAGTCAACACTCACCAGATCCATGCTTTTCTGGCAAAGAGTGGTTTTCTGAATAGAAATAGGGATTATTTCTCCTAACTTAGCATAACTGAGGTAGATTTAGCTCCCAGCCAGTACTGTGTAACCAACAATATGCCCAAGATAGCAAATGTGTCCTGTACACAATCACTATTGCAGAAACCAGTGCTCACTCTGCATAGAGCAGCTCATATGCCAAAAATATCATATGTACGTATTATTTGAATTATCCATTGCAGACCACATTGCAGGAAGCCTAGCAAATTTAGTTCATCTCACCTGACATCTGCATTCATGTTTAGTTGTGAATTATATATTTTCAATATGTTTTCTAGCAAGTTATTTACACAAATCTCATTAACAATAAAGACAGGGGGTTTATATACAATTCCTGCTCTGCTGACTGAAATTGCATACCAAGATGTCAGTATGACTTTGAATAGAAGCTGGAAATTTATACTGCATGAAATCATATCATTCAGAGAAAATCCTCTCTCTCTTTATTCTCCATAATGACTTTATTTTTTTCTCTCCACTGAGACAAAGCTGTCATTAACTGGTTCTTTGTTACACTGCAATATTTTTGATAGTGCCTAACAGTTGTAAGGACTGGAATACAGTGCAATATACAAAAAGCAGTTTGTTTTCAGCCCTGCGTGAGCCTTGCTATCAGGTTTTGAAAGTTATTTTCAGAAGTAGACTTGCTTAGCAGACATTTTCTGGGATGCAGTTAGTGTTCAACTTGCCAGGTGCCCGATGTGCAATGCAGTGACATTACCAGGCTGATTACTTGGATGGCTCTGAAGTGAAGGCATCTGGTTAGGACTGTTGGCTAGTCAGAAAAGACACTAATTAAATATTTCTTGCCTTTTCAGGTTTGTCCCTCCAATTAGCCACTCCAAAAATCACTCCAGGGAAAACCACCAAGTTATCTTTAAAATGGAAGGGCATGATAAAACATTCCTCTGCTAACAACAACAAAGAAAAACCACCAAAAAAAACCCCCAACAACCCAAAACCAAAGTAATCAGCTCCAGCAAGGCTAGCAGGTTATTGCTGTATTCAAACTAACTTTTAACCCTTTCAGTCTGGCAGAGGAAGGCATGACTGATCTCATGGAAGTTGCCAAAGAACCTCATTGCCACACACCATTTGACCAAATTTACTTGTTTTCCCAAAGTAAATTTGCTATCAAATGTGTATCTATATTCACATGCGTCGATAATATCTGTTGGGCACCTTATTTTTTAAGGCAAACTGTTTTCCTGAATTTAACAGACATCAAACCTATAGTAGTGATTAGTAAACTGTTGCCATTGCCAGTTTCTTACACCTCAACTTTTCACATTGTTTTCAGTGAAACAGTTCCAATGTGCCAACATACAGATCACCAGAGCTCTAATTTTATTCTTCCAAATTACACACATGCTAACTAGGAAGCTACCGTAATGATCAGCATGTCCACTGGTCTTTTACCAGTGGTGGGTTTGGGGGGATCTTCTCTTCTCTTTCTTATTAGCTAATGTCTGGGAGGTCTTTACTCATAAAAATTTCCTTGCTTGCTACTGCCAAAATTAAAGCCTTAATACCACAACAAGATCTATGCTAAGTTCACAATGTCACAGACTTGTTCTGTGATCTTTGTCAAAGTACTTTATCACAAGCATTTATACGACTGTGGTTTCAGCAAGATATTTATAGGGTCCTACACATTGCAAGAGAAACCTCCTTTATCAGTGAAAGTATAACATAATTAGTGTCAGTTCACCACTAATACAAAAATTGCAGGTAATGATTTCATTCCTTACATTTCATTTACATGCTTGGTAACTCTTTGAATGAAATAACTCAGCAGTCTTCTAAAGGATGCACGTACACAAAACCTGCAGCATGGCCTCCAGTTGTAACAAGGGCTCCTATGAAAATATAAATATCCTTTAGCAGGATTTTTTAAATTAAATATTTCTGGAAAAATATTCCTATCTACTGACAGGGGTACTCTCAGGTAGACTAAGTCTGAAAGTAAAAAGTACTTCTAGATTTGCTAGCTATGTGAAGGACATAAAATGGTACATTGCAGGTTTTTAACCCCAGATTGCCTGTAAAGCTTCAAATGTTTAAGTTGTTTGCTTCAATTTCATAGCCTCTATAACCTTCAAGATATTGGCAAGATTTCTGCAGACCAAAAGCTCAAAGTCTTAAGTAAGATGTACCCCCAAATTTCCCAGTTTGGCATTAAAATAAAATTCTGTAACATAGCTCTGGGAAAAGAAACCCTCAATGGTACAAAACATAACTGCCTCTCCGAGCCCACATATATATTTGAATATCCTTGTGAAAAGACCTTAAGGTGTTCAGAGGAGTGAGATGGAGCTGCTTTTACCTTTTACTTAAAGCACTCCAAAAACACCAACAGCCCTTTTGATCTTCAAAGATAGTGTTACTGGACTACAGACTACAGCAAGATAAAGCAAACTCCGTTCTGCTAGGTGAAACATGAAAATTGCAAACAAATCTCCTCCCTGCTCATTATGCCTGTGTATGGCACAGCCTTTCTTCTTCCCTTGCTCTCAGTCCAGCAGGGTTTCCCAAAGTTACAACAATCTGTAGCTACAAAGGCTCCTTTGGATCCCTAGGAAAGTTTCCTTTTTCTCTTCCCCTTTGAAACTCAGATGTGAGTCTTTCTACAACTCTTCTCCACATCCCCACCTGTGCTGCAAAGTCCCAGCTCACTGTCTCCTTCCTACGTAACTTGTCCCCTGGGAACTTCCTCAAATGAGCTGCCTCAGGTGCTTTCTGTCACTGCCTTTGCCTTACCCCCCAAAAACGCTCAGTCAGACTCAATATTCAGTGGCAGACAGGACAACGCAAGGAAACAGTCCTTCTCCTGCTGCAAAGCCAAGTCCTTTTATCAGAAATGCCAGCAAAATACAGCAAAGGGTGATGAAACACACCAAAAAAGGTACCACCTCCATCAGAGCTTGGAAAACGATGATGTACTTTCCGGGCTGCACTGAGATGGTTCACCCGACAGAAACCTTTTCCAGTGGTGTCTATATTGCTACCAAAAAGTCCCTTAGACCAGTGAGTACATTTAATTGTGCATCCCACTAATACCAGACCCTAGGGCTATTTTATAGATTCATAATTTTCCTGCTTAGTGCAGAAGGAGCCATTTCTGTAAAACTAAGTTGAATCTTACTTTTGGTGCACGTTGCTGTTGTTTGTATAGAACTAGCGTGGAGAGGTCTATCTCAAATGCATTGATCCACTGCAGAAGTGCTACATGAAAATCAGGAGAGAGTTTGGGATGTCAAAAGTATACAACCTAGATGGTCCCAAACACAGGCGCATCCCTTTAAAATATTACTCTGATTTTGTGAGATTAAAGATTGAGTTATTATTCGTTTCTTTGAACTCTTACTCTGAGATATCTTAGAGAAGACATGGCAGAACCCAATCTTCACTGTATTTAAACATATTTTCTGAATCCTTATCTGTTCAGATATGGTTTACAGAGACTCATGTCTTGGTTTTTGTCAAAGATAACTGAGGGGTTACACAGGTCTAAACATAACTCTTCATGTCAGCAGTAAGACTCGAGGAAACTCTGAATTGCAGCACTTTATACTGAAGGGATCCCTAAATGATTCTTTTCTTCTCACAATCATTCAAGAACTTCAAAGACCAGGGAGTAGCCTCAAATCTCTCATTCCCATAAATTTAACAGAGGTCACAGCACGGCCAATTCAGCTGAAAAGTGTTATTACAGAAAAACTTGATGATACTTTTATGTTCACTGATGTGAACATAATTCTCTGGGTCTTTTAGCTACATATCGCATGTCTTATCCATAGAGACACTTCAGCAGATATATACGGTACCATGAGCAAAGTTAAAAGTGATGAATTCTCTGATTTATAACTTCTACTGATAACAAGATGATAGAAAATCTTAAATGTATGGGTGTTATTATATACACTGTGTAACTTCGCTCAGCAGAGAAGGGATGTGAAAGAAAAAATATTTAGCACACCTGAACTAGGGGGACACTTCCTTGAATGACCCTTGTTGCCTGTAAAGAATTGAGCTGATCTCTTACGAACCAATGCACAAAAATCTTAAAGATAGGGTTAGCTTTGTAGGTGCTAAGTGTGGATGTGGGTCTATAATCCTTCTTGCTTTTAAGGATCACACATGGGAAGAAAGATGCATATGTAGAAGAGCTTTTTTCCTTGACAGATTTAATCTTCTAAAGAGATCTCAAACTGCTGAGTTGACATTGCACCTCCTAAAGATCAACCACTGGATTTTAACTACATAGGCACAAGAAACTAATTATTAAAACTAAACTCATTAGTGATGAGGAGCTAGACAAACAGGCCAGATCCTCCTCCTTCCATTTTAAAGCTTTGATGACTGGCAAAACTGGACTCAAGCGAGAGTCCCTTGGTTATAACCCATTTAAAGCAGAGGCTGCGTTCATCCACATTAGGATGCAGTTGCATATCAGAGCCCTCAGCACTGGTCTCGGTGTGATCCAAGAGTTTAAGCACACAGCCTAGATAAATATTAATTTGTTAATCTTCATTATAAATCTGCTTTTAAAGCTGATTCGCAGTGAAGTCACTTAGCTGGATGAAATCATTGCGCACTAAACAATCCTGTTAGGGATGTTTATCCAAGCAAAGGACATTCAATTGCATTTTCATTAGTAGCACGATATGGTTATTGTCCTTAAAGACAAGGTGCTTAGACTTAATCTATTTGTTTACAGTTGTATCTAATTGCTTACAGTTGAATTTTCTTAAGAACTAAAAGCTAATTTTTTACTACTCTTTGGCATTACAAAATCAGGTTGCCTGTAGATTAATGAAACAAAGATTTGAGGACCGAAGGTGGTCCTGCCCAGTATTGTAGCTCTGCCACTGCTGAGGACTCTACGAAACTTTAAGGAGTTGCAGGTTATCTAATTCTAATGATGCACATTATGAATTAGAACATTATTTAATGAGAAAGTCACTGGCTGTGATGAACAGCAGGTGATTTATCTATCAGGAAAACTGTATTTTTTTTAGACAAAATATGATGTTTCTCTCTGCTAAATTCTATATGGCTCAAGAAGATGGGAAAGATGGTTGATCTCATCCTTTTTACTTTCTGTAGCAGTTTTCTGGGAGGACAAGTGTTCCCAGTAAATGAGGGGGAGAGTTTCTGGTTTCCTTGACTTGTTTCACTGTCTGCTGTCCTACCCATGGGACAAAAGCAGCAAGGCCTAAGGCAGAGTTCACCACTGGCTTACAGAAATAAGTAAATAGCTGTCTGAGACTCCTCCTTCAACCTCAAGACAGCCACGGATTTTGGGAGCCTTATTCTTGAAAACAGGGAAAAATATAGTTTCTTTCCTAACAGTGCTTTTTAGTTTTTAGCTTATTATCTGCCTTCTTGACTATCCCTTCCAGGAAGATGACACTGCATTTTATATTATGTTCAAATGTATCTGTACTGATTTTTGTAGTGCTAACCCTAGTTAAGGTCAGGGTATATTTTACTTAGAAGTCAGTTTTCTCCATTTATCAGTTACAAAAGCATTTCTACCTAACCAAAGTTGTATTATAACATTAGTAAATAACATTTTTGTTTCTTGTACAGCTGTGCAGTAAAGGCGCTGCTATAGAAAATCCCTTTGAGTCATCTCCAGAAGATATTTCGAGTATCGCCAGTTTTATTGAGACAAAGCTTGTGACCTGCTGCTTAAAACTGAGGAAGCTTGACGATGCTCTGAATCATTCACACAGGTAAAAATAAATATTGATTAATACACTTCTAAGACTGAAATAAAAAATTAAGCAAAGACTATGAAGAAGTCCTGTGCAGGAAGAATCAGTCTAATAATGAGAAAAGAGCAATCAATAAAATACAGCTTACACATGGCACTGATGTTTAGATTGGACTAATTCTCAAAATTTGAGACATTAAGCCACAATAGCCATGTAAACATTTAGTGCTTTGATAATGCAGTAGGTAAAGATATGCAGATGAGTCATGTGCACAGTTCAGGGCACCCTTAAGATTGAAGCTAGACAAATATAAACATGCTCAGCCTTATATGACAGTAATGATATTATGAGCTCTTGATCTTTTTCAAGCCAGATTAAGTCACGGATGGCTTCAAATTATTTTCATTACATAATTCCTCATGGGCTCACTTGTGATCCACACCAAAGACCAGCACCACCAGCAATGCATAAAGAAGCCAGAAACAAAATTTGCACATGGTGGAGGTGAAATTCCTGTTAGTTTCAGATGAGTTAGGATTTTGCAGGGTTTGTGTTGCCTTTAATTAGCATTCAGGCATAATGATAGTTTCTGTTAAGCACGTGCATGTCCTGCCAACAACACTTCATTACTGAGGTGTCTGTTCATTTTTTCCCTTGTACGAGCTGGATTAGGATGGACCCTGCAATTAGCGCAGGGTGAGGATTTTTTCATACAATCTTCTCAAATGAATGTAACTACAAAAGAGTGGTTACAACAAAAGAGGAGACATGTGCTTGCGCCTAATGGAGACAGTGGTGAGGAATAAGGCATTGGTATAGAAATGCGATACCATCATGGCAGCAGGTTCATTTAAGCTATATGGGAAGTCTGAGAATCCTGACTTAATGACAAGGTCTTTGTCTCCTGTCCCCACTCATCCCCACCTCTTTCCCAAGCACGTTTTGTCTGTAAAGCTATGCTTACCTAGAGCCTATCCACATTGTGGGGGTGCACTGTTCAGACTAGTTCCAAGTACCACCCTGTATGGCACACAAACTGTATTCCTTTCAGGTGGAGTATTCTGTTAGGTGAGCCAAAGCATAGGAAGTGGGAAAGACTGTGATATTCCCATTAAACATAAAAAATAAATAAACAAACAAACAACAACCACCACCACGCACTCCTCATGCAAACTAAAAATCAACCACAAGTTTTCATGGCTTCTCAAAGACCATGATAGAAAGGAAAAAAATATATGAAGTTTGATTGGACATCCAACTTTTGGAAAAATGGTAATGATTGCTTTCTTAGTCTAACTATGATTTCCAAGAACACTAAAATAAGCAAGCTATTTGGACAGTATAAATTTAACTAGAACAGGAAATACTCTACCTCCTTTAAAGTATCTTGATTTCAAAATAGTAAGATGTATTGACCCCAGTGCTACAGAAACTAAAGCCTATTTAGACATGTTTGGTTTCGATCGTCTTAAAACAATGACCTACAGAAACCCATGACCTACAGAGAAAATAAAGGCAGTTAGATTGAAATCATTGGAAAACTGAAATAGGGAAAAAATATTCACTCTTCTTTCATATATAATTATAACAATTTGTTCTTAACTCCTTTAGTTACATAGCACAAAGAAAAGTGGCAATCAGTAATGCCTATTTTCAATATAATTCATTTAATAACTTGCAGAATGGGAATAAATCTACTGACCATGGTTGTCACATTGTAAAATGCAGGAACTTATACAATAGTATAGGAGTAAAAAAATATTCTGAGGCATAATTAACATAAAGACAAAACTTGATATATAATCAATAGATATATTTTTTTAAAGAACAAATAAATTACTTGGAGCTCTCCTACTAAAAATAGCTTACTGCCACCAGTTAACCAATGCATATAGAATTTTTATTCCCATTGAGTTTTTGTGTCATCACCACATTGTAATGGTTTGCTGGTAATCCTTTGGCATTAATCATGAATCCAAATTAAAATATTCATTTCTGCATTTATTTGCATTTACTGAACTATTCTTTCTTTAATTTCATGTAAATTTCACAGCTCCTGAATTCATTTCTGAAGCCTTATTAACTAAAAATCAGCTTTAATATTCTCACACATAGCTGTATCAAATATATAGAAGTCGGTTTTGCTAGGAAGAAATCTTATGGAATATCACAACTACAGAAATAGAGAAACTAGAGAAAAAAATCCAGCAGCTCTGTTTTAAAGTGTTCAAGAACAGCGATCTTCAGGGGAATAGCTTTCCCATTCTTAAGAAAGGAAGGGAGTCCAATTTATATCATCAGCTTTAGAACCTGCATGAGAAGCCAAGTCTGGGTCCTCCTGAAAAGCTGAAATTGTATTCTCTGGTTTCTTAATGTCAAAATTTAAGGCTGCCTTCAGCATCATTGGCACAATTGAGGACACTGGCTGGGTTCTGATCATTTGTCAGGCTGATACAAAAGATTTACCCTTTGCAATCAAACACTATTAAAACCACTTCTCATCTGTCACAACTCTGAACAAATGTGCCATGGATTGACCTTACCAAGCAACATCTGCAGTAACCTACTTGACCACCACTTTTCATCATAAGATAGCCATCAAAATAATTCCTAACTTGCAGTCTGAAGCTATAAAATTAATCACACAATATTTACATGCCCTGTGGTCCTTTTGGCCCAGGCATTATGGCATACCAGGGTTTAATGATCTTAATAACCCCATATGGCTTGCTGAGAAATTAGATTTTTCCCTTTGGTTGCAGAAGGCAATTTTCAATTATAGCAGATGGCAAAACAGCGAAGGTCTGAGAAGTCAAGAACTGACTAAGAAACCTCAGATTAGTACTTAGGCCTTATGTTGCTCAGCCTAATAATGTCAGCGGTTGAATTTTTGCCCCAAATGAAAACAATCTTGAAGCAGAGCACAGCATTTCAGCAGAGCAGTCCCCCAATTATTCCTGCTCTTCAGAGGGCCAGGCCCAACAGAGAAATCCATAAAGCTGCAGTCGCATGTGGAAAAACAACCCATGGTGCATCACGTACACAGCTCAGCAACTGCTAAGATTCAATTTTATTTGAAATTGGAGAGAGCAATGCTGAACTCCATGACAATTGAAGATGGAGGATCCTTCAAAACATGATATACACAACTTTCTCAGTTAAACTCTATATTCCCTTATAGTTTCTTTGTTTATTTTGCTTTTTTCCTCCACGTAAGCTAAAATTAGTCTATATCGACACCATGTGATTTGCTGTTTGCACATGGGAAAATAACAGAAACTTTCTATTAGAAATGTGCTTTTTGCTGCTGCACTAATGCTTCCTCAGCTGCTGTGGTCCTCATGGCACACAAGATTCAAGGAATGACAGACACATGGCTTGATCCAGTTGTCTAAACATAGACTGCCATTCATAGAGATCCTGTACATGGATCAAGCACTAGAAAATATGGAAGAGGTTAATGTCACCTACCTGGTAGCAAGTGACAAAAAGCATTTTGTTTCAATTCTGCCTACTTTTGGTCACTCCCTGCCCAGCTGCAGTGGGGCTGCTGGTGCCATAGGACTCCTCTGGAAATAAGCTCCTCAGCAGGGGAACGAGGCTGCCTGCCATAGGTGAAATGGGATTGCCATCGTGCCATAGGAAACCCATGGATGGTGGCAGGAGGCGCATTAGGCATTGTCATCTGGAAGGATGTTTGCAACCTGCCTCCTCCCAGAGCATCCCTAGGCTTCACTCCCTGCCCTCCTTCCATCAATCTGGAAATTGTGGACATAAGGGGAGGAAGAGGAATCAGACGTTGTGGCATGTTTCTCTAATGTTACCTCTAAGTAATGCCTGAAAAATATGTTCATGATAACGAGCTATTAAAAAACTTTGGGGATTTTCCTGTGTCCTTGCAGACTCTGCTCTGCAGCATGACCCGCTGCCAATTTTCTCCCTCCCTCCCAGAAAGGCAATGCATAGAGAATGTAATAAATCTGTAAAGCTTTTTCTGCTATGCCTTTTTATGTGTTCAGTGGAAGGCAGGGCTCTCTAATGCCTCTTGCACAATTCATAGGGAGACACATGAAGTAGAAAATAGCACCTCTGTTAAGTAGTACAGGATTGCTTTAGTGATGACTTAACAGAGGGAGTCTCTTATGGAGGCACAGTGGGAAAAAAATCTAAAACATCTGAAGCCTCACAGATTTAATTCTAAATCCTCTGCATTTTTCCCAGTGACTTTTCAAACACTTACAAAAGGTTTAAAATAATTATTAATGATCAAGCTTTATGCAATATCTGTCAGAAAAAAAGGCACTCAAAATTTGGTCAGTGTATTATAGACATGATAAGCCAGGACACTCTAATCCAGATTAATTCAGAACTTTCAGACTAAAAATTCAATATTCAGCTACTTTGTCATTCCCACCTTTAAAATAGGACTATATTAAAGTAAGTTCAAGAATGGAATTCTAGTGAAAAATTAAATAATCAAAAATAAATAATGTAATGATGCTATGATACAGTGCAGTCAGTGGGCATTAAAATGGAAACAGAATAGAAGAGCAGCTCAAGAAGAGCATAAATCTTTAGGCAGAAATAGAAAAACAAGAAACATAATGGCTGATGTTGCTAATCTGTGGGAATTCTGTAGTGTAATGTATACTTTGCTCTAAACTATTCTCCTAATCTCTTTACCTCCTTAGAAAAGGGAAAAAAAGAAAGAGAAGAATTAGCAGCAGCATCTAATTACTTCAGCAGTTGTGTTAGGCATATTGCAATATACATAATAGATGAGATATTATTAATACAAAGCTATTCCATTGAGATGCTCTGGATAATATAAACCAGAAGTACTCTTAAAATAATTCCTCCTCATGCAGCATTTCAAATATTTCCATGTACTTCACATTTTATTACTTTTTAAATGAGAAGCATTTGCTCTGGATTCTGGTACTCAACTCTGAATCATATGTTATTTCCAGGTTGGTGTATCATTGACATAGTTCATATTTTATGGGCTGAGACTTCCTCCATTGAGGTCAAAGGCTATATTCCCCTTGACTTTGATGATGTTATATTCCAAAAACATTTATCTATACAACGTGTGGTGGGATCCTATTTAGGAAAGGCACATTTGGAAGAAGAAAAAAAAAAAATGCCCTGAAAGAAATACAGTTCCTCATAGAAGGAAAAGACTAGCAACATTGAACTGTTTTATAAGAGTTGAGATACATGACAGCAGTCCTACTGGCATCAGAAAATTTGGTGATCAAGACATAGCTGGAAAGTGAGCAGGCAGTAATTATGCAAACAAGACAGGGAATGCAGAGTATCTCCACTTGTGTTAAGATGTTTTGGAAGCTTTTAAACAAGATCTTTCTAAATATCTTTTTGTTCTGGACCAGAGAACATTCTCCTTTTTACCACCTTCACAGCTGAGGAATCAAGACATGTATAGCACATTCATCTTACACTTGCAATTCAAAGCAAATTGCTGCTGCAAAACCTTTTAGCATGGCAGTTATATTTCACTTTACTGACAGAGAAAAGGCATGGTGTGAAACCTTTTTTGGGAACCCACACTTCCTCCCTTCCTATCTGTTTAGGTATGAAAGCTTCATGAGGTGGTTTCTTCCATGCACTGAAGATCCTCACCCATAGATGCTATAACTGCATTTATTTCTGAATGGTTGTACAAAAAAAATCCAACTGCACAAAGACAATTCAGGTGTCCTCCTTCATTGTAAGAAGATTTGGTCCTGCTCCTTGATCCACCCAATTTTCATAGAAGCTTTTCTGTCTTTGCTTGCAGCTGTTGGTTTGGTTCAGTGGTGATGACTGTATTAGAAGGAATTCCTAAAGACTTTTCAGATTACCACTAAAGAGACCCTTTCTGGTCTCTGCCAGAGTTGCCTCAATAAGCAGTATTCAGTACAGCTACTCTTGTAGCTACACCTACCAAATGGTCCTAACCTCTTTGTCCTCCAACTTTTTTCTCTATAACACAGATGTTATCTAATTTTGCATGTCACTTCTTTCAAAAGAGAGTGGCCAGGGCAGGGAGGGAAGTGTGCTCCTTCCTTCAGGAACCAGAGCACTCATGCAGGGGGAAAAAGGTCCCTGAGCACAGGGCAGGGTGGGCAGAGTCACAGCCAGGAATTTGGTGGCGATGGAAAGAAAACTTCCCCATGGACCAACGGGTCTACACCTGTCCAGCCACCAACAGATTGAAGCCAAGCTCAGGAGAAAGGCCCTACCTCCATCACACGCCCCTTCACATGGCTCTCCTCAGCGCAGACACCCTCCTTCTCTCTTGACTTATTCACGGCCGCTAGCACTGAAACCACCACACTCTTATTCTCTGGGAGAAAGTGCTTCTCTCTGGGAGAAAGTGCTTCTGTGTGTCTGCTTTCACAAGCCTACCAAATATTTCCACCAGCTTGTTGCAACAGGCAGGGGTTTTTTTCTTCCTCAGGATCTCAGCTTTGGTAAACTCTCATGTAGGGCAAGGAAGCCCACAAGCTCTTGTGTATCCAAGACACATCCCTCTTACTTCCCTACAACAGCACCAGCAGGAGAAGTGGTTTAGAATTCAAAGTTGGCTGCAAACAGACATACCACCATGAGGTCCCCAAATAAAACTTAAATAAAATCATAACACAGCTGCACATGGAAATTGCAGGAAAATACAATGACGTTGATTCCTGGCTACCATAGGCTTCAGGAATTTGGCTGCCTCTTGTAGAGTTGAACTCTTAAACCAGCCCTTGGGATCACAAAATGGAGCATGGCAGACTCAAACAGATGTAAGACTAATACTACACTGCAGATAATAAGCTACCTGCCATATAGATGAAACAAGGAAAAAGAAGAAAGTTGAGGTTCAATGTAATTGTACAGGATTTGTCAGGTTCATCTGCAAGTATATTGGGGCTGGATCAGCAGCTGTACTGATTGACAGTATTCACTGAAGATAAAAGCATTGTATTAGTCTACAGCAACCGAATACATGGTTCTGCTGAATACTAGTTGACACATCACTTGCACTGACATTGTATTTAATGTTGTGGTGAAGAACGCCTCAGTGACTACATTTGTACAGTCACTCCGTACCAGCGACACGTGGACATGCCAGCACAGCGCACTGCTATACCGACCCGTGCAAGCTTTATATCTCTCTGCATAGAGGCACATATTGCTTTAGCATTGAATTTTTACTTCTGATAATCACCTAATTCCTCTCTAATAGTCAATTAATATTGACTATTAAAATGCATTTGTACGGAAGACCACACTGTATCATAGGAAGGCATGGACAGCTAAGAAAAAGAAAAATCCTCTGTCGCTCTAATTAAAAAATAACTGCATGCACCTCTATGAACAAGTTAGCTTTTACTCACAGTACTAGCGAGAAAAATGAGTTTATCTGCTTTAGTGGCGAAGTGTATTTTTTCACTTGTTTCATCTATAGAATCATCTCATTGACTTTTTCTTGGCCTATAAAGGCCAAACATGAACAAAGTGGTGGATAGTAGCAGAGGCACTTTTTCATGTCAGTCAGATTAGAATTAAATCCCCGTTGTATTTGGGAAGGAATTCAATAGAGAATGGGCACCTTAGAGAAAAGGCAATGTGATTTCTAGCCGGCAGTTTTGATGTAGCAATCTGAGCTTCTTGCTACACCTGTTTTCTTAACACCAGGCAGTAAGATCGAAAGAAAAACTTGGAGAGAAAACCACAGACTAACATGTGCATCTGATTCGCATACTCCAATTGCTCTGATGGGGAGAGAGTTGACGCCGCCTTCCCCCCTCCTCACGGTCTGAAAAAAAGATAATAGGACAAACACTGTATTATTTTTAAGAGACGATGTCAAGATGAAAAAATGAAAATGTCAAAAAAGAAGCTGATATACGGCATTACTTAAGGACTGGTTTGTTGAGAAAAACTGACCAAATGATTTACGAAAGGCTTTTAACAGGGCAGTCTTTGGATTACAGTGAAGATGAAAAATAAATGAAAATCTATTTCAAGTTTACTTTAGCCTAGTCATTTGACAGATGGGGGCAAAACCTGGCAAGAACACAAGTTTTAATCTTCAGATGTAGTGACTTTATTTGCAGTTTGCGGATCAGAAGTTTTCTCTGTGCAAAATAAGAGCTATCCATTTTCAGACGTTTCCTGTCAAAACTACTTTTTCTACTTGAAGCTCCCATGAGAGGCATATGAGTAAAAAGACCAAAGGACCGATGCTTCTGCTCATGGCAGAATCACCACATACAGAGACTGTCCTGACAGCATTGCAGCCAGTGTGTCCACCACCTTCTTCCCTTCCCAATTCTTCTTTCAAGGCTGCCTCTTGAAACACATCCCTTCTAATTAATTATGGGATTAACCAGCCTAGTATCAAGACTGCTCATGGCTGGAGCTGGATCTTGGAGCACGGACTTGTTCTCGGTATGTACAGCCTGGCACATTTCTGCCTGGCCAGATGGGTCCCCCATCTGCTCTTATTTGAAGGAGAACTTCCTGAAATTAGGGTTTTCCTCTTAACCTTTGTTTGTATGATTCCTTTGTTTCTTTTTTTCTTTTTCACCAAAACCACCTGAAACACATCAGAGTTTAAAAGCCAAAGGGATAGCTCTGCACAGTTTTAGTGCACACCTGGCATTGAATTAGCCCTGCTCTGCACAAAGGCTACTAAACTGGAGCTGCATCAGTACAGCAAAGGGCTACTTTTGGGTAGAGTAGTAATATAGCAGAAATTATTTCCAGTGTATAGTCTACAGAGAGCCTAGCAACACCAAACCAAACTGCCAGGAGTCAGAGCTAGCTTTCTGATGTTTGCTCAAGCTACTAGGGCATACTAAAATATTTTTCAGTATAGAATTTATAGATCAAGAGAAGCAGTTGATCTTTTTCAGACTAGTAAAAAAAAAAAGTCAAGATGGACAATGGAGAGCTGATAGCTAATTCTTTGAAAATCTGCTACAGTTCTATACTTATTATAAGCCTATCACAGCACATCCTGCTCAAAGACTTACAGAAAATATGTTGCTAACTACCAGGGAATTATTGATTTTTTAATTTTTTTCCTCTCATAGTGTTATTGCTTCACTGTGGTAGAACCGATAACTTGGAGGGGGCGGGGGGGAAGGAAAAAAAAAAATCAATATCACTATTATCAACTGGTGACTACAGTTTACAGCAGCAATAATCTCCTTTAAAACAGCTTTCAGAAGTACCAGTTGTCATCTATGTAAGGTATTACTGTTTTGGTCAAATCATTAAATGCTGATAGTACTTGATCTTTTGATGATTTTGTTTTGGTTAAATTAAGTTTTGGTGACCATCAGTATTGTCTAAACTTCAGATCTGAACCATGTTTGGCTGAGAACTGCAGTGTTTGCTGTTGGCGTTATCTTGTCCTTACTGATAAGAGTGACTCATTCCCCCCATTAAGAGCAACTAAATTTTAACATTCAGTGCTGTTTTGTACATTGGATTTTAGTTCAGTATTTAGATGTGCCTCCACTCACCAAGGTCTGCACTTCCTCCAGTAATGCCTTAAGTTACATGATATCATTTGTCACTGGTTTTCCCCACACACCTTCTTCCCAGAGAGATAGATTCTGCAGGACAGTGCTTTGTCTCAATACAGCTTTCTGAGTGTTTTTTAAAATGTTGGACTGAGAAAGCATAGTTTCAAGGTGG
The DNA here is from genome assembly GCF_030463565.1 of Pelecanus crispus. NCBI lineage: Eukaryota > Metazoa > Chordata > Aves > Pelecaniformes > Pelecanidae > Pelecanus > Pelecanus crispus. Next base: position 7,248,199 of record NC_134651.1, on the reverse strand, counting down.
TTCCTAGTTCCTATACCACCTTAGGATGGTCTTCAGTGGAGCTGCATCTCCAGAGCACAGAACATCTCTGCTCATATAGAGTAAAGCTTTACTGTGCCAGAAGAACAGAAACATCTCTGGTTACACCCAACTTACCATTTTCATCTGGTGCAATAGTAGGATTGTGATGCACTTTACCCTATTTCCTCCATTTTCTGCACACTAGATGGTTTACAGACCAATTTCAGCACTCACAAACTAGATTAATTTCAAAGAAAGCTACCTGCGTGTTCTGCGTGAGCTGTGCACAAAATACAAGTAGCACCTAATAAGAAACAGGATTCCAAACCAACAGCTGACCTTCAAGACAGCTTTGAGCAGCATGTATGGGGACATTTTGTTTAAGGGAACAGACTAAGTCTAGTCTGAAATAAAAGCCCCAGCTTCCTACAATATAGATGTAGGGGCCTCAACATTAGCTTCTCTGATCTACTGATCCTCTCCCAATATACCTGATTACTTGCAAATGTAGATGTAACCATTCAGATCTTTAGGCCTTTGGTATGCCTTGGAGAAAGTGCCTGCAGAGTGAATTTGATTCACAAGTCTACAGCATCTTGGAGACACTTCTAGGTTTTAACTTATTCTGAAAGTTCCTTCTGAAGGCCCCAGACATACAGTCCATGAGTACAGAAAACATATAGAAAAGACAGTTATTGGTCTTCTAAAAACTGGGTGTTTCTATAAATGTGAATTTATACCTGAATGTGTTTACATATATATATATATATGCCAGTTTCAAGACAATGAATAAACTTTAATTAATGATTTGGTTATGAAAAGGATTATGGTTATGTGATTATTAGTAGACTGAAATCACAAGAGCAGTAGTATTTAATGCTATCATGATATCCAAAACTACCAATGAGGAAACAAAAGCCAGTTTGCAAGTTTCCTTTGTAGTAGAAGGTAGTGGTAACCTCTTTGTTGATGTGGTAAACTACTACTAAATACTTAATACTTGTCATTACATGCATGTTTTTTATAAAATTTTACATCCTAGAATGCACTTTATGTACCTTTTCTCCAAACCCTGGGAAAAGTGCTGACCAGAGAAACCAGTCACTTGTTGGAGATCTCGCAACTGGAACTAATTAGATGCAGGAGCTGTCACTCTTGCCTTCCCCCTGCTCGCATTAGAACGATACTCTGCCTGCCAACCTAACTACTTAGTTTATGCTATTTTTACTCTTCCAACTTTTTCTGATATTGACTTAAAGCCTGTGATTTGTTACACCTGGAATTGCATCTGTTAAATTTAAGGGTCTAAGAAACATGCCAAGGTCCATCCACATAGAACCTATCACTTGCACAGAAAGTATTTTAAAGTCTTCCACGCGAGCATTAAAATACATTCTAGATGCACAGTTTTTCCAGGTAGACAGGTCAGACAACTGCCACTTATGTTTGTGGAGGTAGGGGTTAACAAGAAGTTGTATTGTAGCATTTTTGTTTATGTTACCTACAAGCTGAAGGCAGTATAGCACATTACCCCAGGAACTTTTTTGTAGAACAATACAGAAAACCCTAATGAAACTGCATTTATGATACAAACTCAATAAAAATTTTAATAATGCTTGTCCATATATCAGCACTGTCAAGAAAGTGATAGTTCATATTACATTTGAGACCTACAGTGTTGAGTTGTATAGAATAAGCGTATACAGTATGCATCTTAGTCACAGTTTGATTATTAGTAGTTTTTAATGATTTAAGAATTAGAAATCTAAACTTGTCCATCTCTCTTATCTTTTGAAGGAGCATTATTCTGAACCCAGCTTATTTCCGGAACCACCTGCGCCAAGCTACTGTGTTTAGGTGTTTAGGGAGGTACTCTGAAGCTGCAAGGTACTGCACTGCTCATGGATTTCTAATGGTTTCTCTGTATCTCTCTCATTCCAGCTCTCAGTAGTAAGGATATCATCTTATATCCAGGCTTTTCCAAAATCAGTGGGAGCTTTGTGTTGGCTTTGTGTATATGGTCTCACACGCAGCAAAGCTCCACCCCTCCCAGTTGGCGTAACATGAATAATCCCAGTTATGTCCCTGGTTGCAGTTAGACTAATGCATGTAGGAGGACTTACTCGTTCTCAGGCACAGGGGTGAGCCCTGGTCAGGTCCCAGGGCTGCACTGACACAAAAGCTACATGCACACAAGCATCTTCCACTCCCTGGTTTCCCCATAACCCTGGGCAGAAGCTCAGGTACACTCTGAGTGGATGGGGGAAAAAAAGAATTTTAAAAAAATAATCAAGATCTCAGGGTACACTGTGGCATGCTGCAAAATTTAGCCCACGTGCAGCTGAGGAGATTGCTGGTGTGAACAGGAACTGCTGTCAGGAAGAAAGTCTGCAAGAGGAAGCTCTGCTTGTATCCTTGCAATAATGCTGCCAAAAACTAAAAGTTCCAACATGCAGCAGGCGTTTTTAACATGCTTAAATGAAAGAAATGCATGGGGAAATGCAATAGTGTCTTGCTATGTATCGTCACTACTACTAACATTAGACACAGAGAGGCCTGTTCAGCTGAAGACCACAAGGCATATCACAAAATATTTCACAAATCATTAGCTAACTAATGGCAGAACAGTTAGTGCGAATTAGGTGTGAGACTGAAAGGGTCACTTTGCTCATCATTTAAGATGGATGCTAGTGGTAGAGCTCTGAAGCCATTAAAATAGCAGCAAAACAGTTTGTACAGGGAGTGGAAGAAGACTTTATCCAAGCAGAGTTGCAGAGAGGATCTGGGAAGTTGAACTTCTATTTTCTGTGCTAGACTTCAGCCAAAAACTGCAGGATGAGCACTTTTCCTTCTGCAGGACATACTTTGAGATTATGTCAAAGTAATCTCCACGAGCCTTCATACATCAGGACAGGGAAAAGAAATTGTTTCCCCAAGACAGGAAAACAGTTTTTCCAAATTTCTTTAGAAACATGATTTCAGACAAACCCGGAATATTTCACTTGACTGTAAACCCACCCACCTTTTTTTTTTTAAAGACACAGCTCACTTCTCAAAGAAAGTGAAACATTTTGTCAAAAAGCAATTAAGTGTTGTGATAGTTCCCAGATCTCCTTTTATGTATCATTGATAACAGTCTCTTCTTCCTAAAATCTTGTTGCCGTGTTGATTCAGAGAGAAATAATTATCTACTGAAACCTCAACAGTTGAGGTCCACTGATCAGCCAGACATTTTAGAGCTGTGTTAAGAGATTATGTTGCTTTGCAACAGGTGGAGAATCCAGTCCAGGATACTTTCAAACCCAAAAATTCACTGGTATCCCAACAGGTGAAGTGGTACAAGGGGAAATGTTTGGGGTGCTGGGGAGGGGGGCGAGGAAGAGGGTTTTCCACTTGAAGAAGTCATACTGAGGATTTTAAAAAATAACAACAATAATAGAAGTTAAAAAAAAAAAAACCCTTTCAGAAACTGATCTTTCCTAAGCAGCAATACATATAAATGCCCATATTTGAGAAGACAGTATGAACCAAAGTGTTCATAAATATGATTTCAAAAATAAAAAAAATTGCGGCTGGTGTTCCTGCAGATAAGCAATCAGTAAGTTTACTACATCAGCAGGCAAGAGGGAACTGTGTCAGCCTTTTTTCCCCACATTGAGTAGCTTTCAGGAAACTAGATGATTTTAAATGAGATTATGTATTTTGTAAAGGAGAGGAACATTCTGACAGATTGAATCCAGAGTGGATCCAAAAGCAGCGACTATAGCAGTATTCAGAGTTTAGCCTAGTTTAACATAGTGTTATAGCAACTGTGCAGAGCTGCTTCTGCAGATTGTGTTAAACTAAGCTTAGCACTACTTCTGTCATCTCACTGGAGTCACTGGTCTTAGTTGAACCCCACCAAAGGTGCAGAATGTACTCTGCTCATTACAGACAGACCACCGCATACGGTTATTCAGCTGCAGTTTCTGGAAACACAAACTTGGATTTTGTTAGCATAAGCTGTCATTTATTTCTGCTTACTTTATGCACAAGAACAAGGTCACTGTATTTCTTTTTCTGCTTTTAAGCACCCTGTGCCTTCCCACCCGTTCATGTGATTTTTAAGTTATTACATAGTCCATTGAATACATCCAGAACTCTGTATGGGTACGTGAACAGGAGTGGCTGGTTGTGAACATTACTGCTTGGCACAAGCAGCATGGATAATCACAGTTAACTCAGCCTACCCATGAAGCTGAGATCCCCTGAGATTTTGTCTCTGAGGAGGTACTGGAGCAAATTCTTCAGTTCAGAAAAAGTCATAGGTTACACTGGGGTCAAGTGTAATTTAAGTGTCTCTCAAGTTCCTCTGTGTGTAATAAGCATATGAAGCAGTCTAAATGCAAGGACACCTGAATTAATGTAATGAGTCTCATATGCCCATATCTGCATCACTTCTGAATTTTGCCGACTGTATAGCAATTCCTTCCAGATAGCACTGTGATAGGATGCCACCACGTAGAGTGCAGCCTAAGGCCATTTGGCATTGTAAAGCAATCCTAGAAACACCACTGTGGGGTCACAGCATCTGCAAATGACAAATTCCTAAGTGCTGCAACCAGTTTCACTAAGATGTCAACTAGTAAATATATTTCTCCTCTATTGGTATCTCTGACGTTAGGAGACTGCTCTTGACAAACAGTAAAGATTTAAACCTCAGAAGGGAGAAAACCTATTTCAGTTCAAAGACCATCTTGGCCCTTGAACAAACGGGCATAAATGCATCATATATAAATTTAGTCTGGAAGTTACTAGGAAGTTTTAGGCATTAGAAGACATTTAGGCTTAGGATCAGCCTCCAATAGCAGCTACCAAAAGTACCCTGCCAAAGGACACATGGTCACAGCTGATCTAAAGATCACATAATAACCAAAAAGGAAATTTCAGGAAAGGGTCCTGGGATCATTTCTGTCACAAAACTCAGAAAATGCTCTTGGAGATGGCCAAGGAGAACCCATCCTTCCTGGCAATATAAGGGAAGGATGAGATAAGGGACATGTATGGGCAAGGGGATGTGTAAGCCGCAGAAGAACATGGGAGGTCCATACTATCTCTAAGGACAGAGAAGCTAAAGCACCAGCCCCTGCTTTCAGGGACAAGAGTGCTAGAAAGGGAACATGCAGCCAAGGGTAAGCCTGGAAGCTCCTGAAGGAAGAAGTATCAGAGCCTGTGCATCCTTCAAGTCCCCAACCTGTGACCCCAAACCTGCCTGTTATGTATCTGCAGGAGGAGGTCTAACCAGATGAGCAATAAGGCATGAAAACAATTTTTCTTCTTTACTCAAATAGTGCAGGCTATTGCTGACGCTGAATAGCCTTGAAGCAGTAGTAAGGTGAAAAATTGTAACTTACAGAAAAATATGGCCACCTATTTGCTTTGAAACCAGAGTTTTAAGTACAGAAGGGATTTTGCCCCTTTTTATCATTAAGCTGCATAGCTCTCATCTTTCTGCTCATCAAAATGCTGTGCTGATTTAACAGTGTCACTGTGTTCTGTGAAAAGCTTAAGATAGCTCTTTTATCACCAGCTAGAACACTAGTGACTTGAAATTAGTTGTATACATGTAGGGGAAAACAGACTGTCTGTCCCTCTGCCAGAACAAACAACTCATATTCATCTGACTGCACAGAGTAGGGGTAAGCAATCCTTAAGGAGGAAGAAGTTCTAGGATCGTAATAGCTGTGGTATGGCTGACTCAGCTTTTTGACATTCCCATTAAAAAAAAAAAAATATATATATAATAATCTAGATAATCCCATCAACTGAAAAGCAAACTAGGTCTGCAAGTAGTAAACTTCAGCCCTCTCTATGAGTTCAAGTCTGTGTCCCCATTTAGTCAGACTTGAAAATGTAGTTAGAGAAAGCTAGGTGAGTAATTTGGGCTAGTTTGCATGTCCAGTTTTATTTTTACAAAGCGTACAGTCGTACTAAGGAAAGATACATAAATAATTGGGGTTAGGGATACAAGCTCAAGGAGTGACCAGCTGAAAGCATCTTGCACAGACCTGCATCTGTGCTACCCGCCTTTGCGTCCTGCCTGGGCTTTCTCTAGGGGGGAAAGAAAAAAAAAATAGAGGAAAGTTTATATTCTTCCTCTATCCTTATTGTTTCAGTTTTCCTAAATTGAAATAAACAAAATAACAAAAAAAATCCAATGCTAGAAAAAGAAAAATCTGTTGTCATAGCAACAGACCCCCCACCCCACCCGACAAGACTGAGAGTCCCTCTGGGGCCCCGTGCTTCACCCGCAGCTGGGGAGGGCTATTTCTTACACCCTTATTTTGGGAACGGTCAGGGCTCAGAGCCCGGTGGCTGCCCTGGGGCAGGGGCTGCCCCACGTGTGGCAGCTGAGCCCCGGCTTTGCCACCGCCGACCGGCGCCCAGGGACCCCCTCCGCCGGCAAGGCCATTGCACGGCGAGCACACGCTGCCCAGCACCAGGAAAGAAAATGGCTCTGCTTCTCCAGCGCACACGCGAGGATCGGAGAGCTGCTGCTGGTTTTGTGACCCCCATCCTCCCCAGGGCAACACTATGAAAGGAGCACTTCATAAATTGGATGGAGGAGAGCCACTCTGACAAGTGCTGGGATCAGTCAAGGCCCACAGGGAAGTCTACACGGCCTATTATTTAATTTGACACCAACATATGATGTTAGTCTGTGTCTAAAATTACCAGCCGGTATTTCTGCACCACACACATTCTTCTTTATCACTTGAGATTGCCCAAGTGTCAAACAACAGCTCGCTCAGGCAGGGTCACATCAGAGGCAAGAAGCAGCCTTCAATACTAGTTTTTCCATGCCCGCTGCCAGGAGTAAATCTGAACACTGACAGTACAATGCATGTCCCTAACCCAGGGAAAATGAGGGACAGAGAGTACAAGAGAGAAGAGCAAGCACCAGCTAGAGGCCAGAACAAGCACAGACCGCCTCTCTTCAAAAGTTTCATTGCATCTCTGTTGCAAGCAGCCCACCCCAGCTACCCCATCCCAGCTACCCCATCCCTTCTCCAAACAGCTCGACTGCGAAGCCAACGCAGGCCCTGGGGCCTCCCATGCCTCCTGGGATCTGCACAGCGCATCCATGCTGACTGCTGCTTGTTTCATGCCAGGTCACGGAGAGCCCAAGATCCTGCTGGCCTTAGTGACCTCTTTTCTCGAGCATCCCCTGCCATTTTAAAAGGCTTGTCCTTTCCCCGTGCATCGCTCAGCTCCCATTTGTAAAGCATTCTCCATGTCCTTACATGGCAGTTGCCATTAAATGAGAAATATTCGTTACCACTGCACAGCAATCTCAATACAATGCAGAAAGTTGTTACCTGCATGCAACCATGGGACAGATAATAATAAATATAACAAATGTATTCTAAATACAGCTGCCATTTTCCTTGCAGGAAACTTATTTCCGCTTCCTAGCAATGAGCTAATGACCCAGAAACTTCAGCAAAGACAGCAAGCATACCCCATCACCAACCTGGAAGGGTTTGGCAGGGCAGGAGAGTTTTTCCACTGGTGAAATATTTAAAATAAAGTTTTAGCCAGTCTTCCGCAGGAATTAGCAAAATCAAAGTGTTATGCATAGATAACATAACTTTTTTCCCCATTTTGGGGCTAGTCTACATATAGGTAAATCCTGACATTAGTAATTTCATTCCTGCTCAATATTCTGGGTTCTGTTTATCTCTCATCTAATGGTTTCCAAGTGTCTCCATAACCTCAAAGTAATGAGTTTACATTTATTTAGGACATATGGAAATGTTTAAAAATTAACTTATTGGGTTTTTTCACTTTTCAAATAGGATAATTGCATTAAAATAACTACCTCCTACTTATTCCAGTTATAAACATCATTTTCCTTTTCTAATCTTGGCAGAAAATAAGAAAGGTTGTCCAGAAGAGAGCAGTAGTTTATTCTGCATCTTGTCTCTCAGACTCAGTGCTATTGTACTAGAGATCTCAAATACCCAGGTGTCTGCATCAGGAATATTAAAATTCCTGTTAAACTAAAAAAAAAAAAAAAGAGTTACACTTACCCCTTCCAGACAGTAGGTCTGCACAGGGCTAAGATCACATGGCAGTGGCAGAGGCCTTCTATTAGTACCACTTACTGCAGATCCAGGTGAGATCACTTGAAGGAGGGAGCAAAGGTAATTTTCTGCCACTTATCAGCCTCCTGATCTTAGCAGCGATTGGGGCTGAATAGCATAGAAGAGGGAAAGTTACTCTAATGTGCATAGGCTGTGATTATTGCTAAGGCTCTGCCCTCTGCAGAGAAATGCTCCTCTCCCCTTCAGAGCTTCTTCCCTTCTGGCAGCTCAAGGGGAGGTCAAGGCGGAAGGAGCTGACCTTGAGTCTTGCCCTCGTATTTTTTCCAGTGTTTACAAGCATCTAGCAACAACGCTAATTTCTCGTCTTCTTTGGCAATGTAACACTTTGTTGCATTCCAGAAAACTCCACGTATTTGTTATACCTGTACCATCCATTTTCTTGTCACAGGCTCGCGTGGCTGCTGCGAAGGATTTGCCTGTACACTGGCTGTTAGTGTCGGCAGCTGTCATGCAGCAAAAGCCACCTTTGACTCTTTTATTACAAGTCCTGTGCATTACTGGAGATGGGCTGAGGGAGACAGTTCAGGATCTGTGGTGTGCTCTTTGCTTGCATGTATAGAAATATATCTTATTGTTCTGCACCACCAAGTGGCCACATTGAGCAGATACTGCAAGACGCCTTTGGATCCAAGCTTGCTACATTAACACAGATGGGTTTGGTTATGTTATGGAAGTTCATACTGGCCCGAACTAGCAACGAGGAAAAAAACATTTGAATATAAAGCCTCATGTTTTGAAAGAAGGAAGTGTCACATTTTCTCCGGCATGGTCCAAGGTGTTCCTGAAGGTGTATTGTCAGAACTACTTCAGTTCTCATGTCAAATGGAGCTCTTTGGTGGGCTGTCACCTGAAACTCAGGCGTATTTTAAGTATTTTGAATTAGTAACTCAAAACTGGCAGATGGTTCTGTAAATATGAGGCCAGTATGTCTGTGTATCACATGAAGTGATTGTGTCAGAAGTAGGAAGAGCATGCACATATCTTTGTTCTTTACCATTAGAGTTTAATCCCTGTATCTTTATAAACTAAAAATAAAACCTGGCATTTCATCCAGAAAAATGCATTACATGGTCTAAATAGGAGCTATTTTCCCATTCTTTTGTACCCTAAGTTCCTTGTGCTCAGGAAGGTTCAAAGTTGAACTCTTAAGCAGTCACTCCAGAGGTACAAATCAGAGCAAGGTGTGTTGCTGGCCAACATCACCTCTCCAAAATCTCCACATGATGTAACAGCTCATCCCAGCTGACCTGTACTGAAACCTCTTCCATCCAGCTCTTCACAAGTTCCCATTTCCCCAGGACCTGTGATTGCAGGAGATGGGAAGAAGGACCTACGCTGGCCCTTACATACTGCTGAAATGCTAATGTGGTTGTGTACATGCTATCCTAAATCACATATATACAATATGCTAATACGATATACTTCATACATCAGCCATGTTGATAGCATGAAAGAAAAAGGTGTTAATGAGTTTGGTCACTGGCTGAGGATCTTAAATAATAATTTCATAAATAGTATTTCTTTAAATAATATTTTACTTAAGTCTCATTTCAGACTGTCTCATGTGCTCAGCAGTCTCTTGCTGAAAATCTTTGTTACCTAGATTTTTATGGGCCACGTGGATAGGTACTCACTGCGAGTCAGGACAGCTCAGTGCTTTATGCCTTTACGTATTTCAATTGGAGTCAGGCTTTTAACCTGCCTAAATATCTCAATCGGTCCCTTGGTTTCTGAGTGTTCAGGTCCCTAAATATTTTTCAGTGCCCAGCCCTGTAACCTTATTCAGACAGCATAATTTCACCTGTGTCCCTGCATCTGGAAATTCGTGGTTCCCTATTGCATGTGTCACTTTGGTTCTGTGAATTGAGCCTTGGAGACCTTCAAAGAAAACTCTCTGACTTGGGCACGTTTGGGGTTGGACATAGGCCATTCACGTAGAGCCTTAAAGCTTGCGTTTCTTTTGAAAGTGGAATTTTTTAAGTCCCTCGAAAGCCCGGAGGTCACAGTAGCAAGCATCAGTCCTGACCTGTGTGTGCTCCCTGATGGCCGAGGAACTGAGAAGAAAAATTGGGATGGAGGCACTCAAAAGGCTCGGAGGGGTTTTATGTATGTGCCTTGCCATTCCTGATGTAATGCACGGCACTATGGGAGAAATGTAGCAGGGATAAAAGCAGATGTTGAAAAACTAAACATGAATGCTTGAAATGTAAGTGTGCTTCTATTTAAATAAGAACAAATTAAGAAGGAAGAATGAAGAGGAAAGACGTTTGTCTGGAGTGCAGTGATGGCTGGAGACCTCTGCCATGATCAGAGCGACATTGTGCTGAGTGCACTGTGAAGAATTAGCAAAAGATTGCACCAGGAGGACCCGCACACCAAATAGGTAAATCAGTCACATATGATCAGCCGCATTTTACAGCTGATGCTGAGAAATAGAGAAAGACAAAGCGACTTGTCTGAGAATTGATTCCAGATTTGTCCAGGGCTCTGTGCACATCTCCACCTTTGATAGCAGTGCCACACTGGGAGAAGAAAGCGTTGGCTACCACCGAGGAGTGGGAGGTCACAAATTGGATGTCGTGTTGTGCTGCCGGTGGGATGGATCCTCGCTTCGCCAGTCCGTGGCCTGCAGTAGGGATCGCAAAGCACGCTGTGGGTGTCTGTGTACCTGGCTGACTGCAGTACCAGTTACTGCCCTTGTCACGGGAGCCGGAAGCTTTACAGACCACCTCTAGCAGACCAAAGATACAGAATAACGTGACAGATTTGTCTTCCCCCATTTTTGTGCTGCTTGCTTATTTCCCTTTTATGCCTCAGGACACAGTGAATGTCTTTCCCCCAAATCGTCGCCAGCATTGTGTCAAGCAGGCAGCACTGTATGCTTTGCTCACCTTCTCTGTGTCATCCATAGGATCCATATGTCATTCCTGAGATTAAACCCTGGCACCATTTGGAGTCAATGAGAGTTTTGCCAATGATTTTCAGGGCAATGAGGATTTCATCCTTTGTTCCTCCTGTGCTGGCTGGGCTAACGATGTTCAATTAGAAACTGCTTTTTGTTGTAGTGCAGTCAAGAGGATTTTTGCCAATGATGTGAATGAGCATTGGATAAAGCTTATGGCTAAATCCAGTCCTTATGCAGAAATCCATGGATCCTACTGAATTGCTTTTCTCCCAGTGAAATTAATGGGAGCTGTATGAGAACATCTAAGGGAAGATTTAGTTCCTGTTTGTAACAATATGTTACCCCCCTGATACTGGGCCTGCTTTGAAATGTTTATTGTTAAATCCGTGTATTTTTGGTTCTATCTCATTAAGAACATAATACAGCCTTGGAAAGTACATTCTGAAAGGGTATTGCAACAGGATTGGGATTACTGTTTGTGAGACAGTTTTAACTAGGAGGAAATTTCAAATTCAATTTACAGTAATGTCAAAGCACAATTAATATATAGGCAACAATAAGGGGAACATGCAGAAGTACACATTGATAGCACTACATCAACAAATAAACTTTTGGTGCTAGTAATTAGGTACACAAGATTATTATATGTTTAATTGACTAAAGTGACAATTTGGAATTACATCTAGTCACATTTAATTGGATTTGGAATCTCTAGAGGAAAGGAAACGGAGAGCAGTGTGGAGAGGCAGCCATAAAAGCAAACTGATTTTCTAAAGTCTGTTAAGACTCTGCATTAATATCCATTGCACAATAGTTTTTTTAATATCCCTCAGTCTAGAAAGAGTAATGCAATGATTGTCACAGACAGTGGGAGTACTAAAGCATACTCAATTAGGTAGCAAGATAGCTGATTACTTTTGGTTTGGGGTTTTTTTTTAAGATATAGTTTAATCAAAGGTGAACTATGTCTGAGTTTGCCATAGACAAGTGATATTCTCAGACTGCCAAGCTACAGCATGTTATACATGTTGATGCTGTCCTAGAAGAAATGTACTTACATATAAGATATTTTACCCACAAATACTTTAAGGTAAAAAAAGAAAAGCCAGACTAAAAGGTTGTGTAACAGTCATTAAATATTTGCTTGGATTAAAATATGGAAAAGCTATTAAAAGAAAATGTAGGGTTATTTGCTTGCAGATAGTTTAACAAGCTGAAAAATGTTTACTAATGCTTGTCTTAAAGTTGGACAAAGACTGAGAGTTATGTGTAATCTTTTGATACAAACCTCATGTTACACTCTTTAAATATTACCTCCTTTAAATACTGCTATATACATCCTTCTCTCCCTGTACACTCATTTATTCTGCTTTTGTCATCAGGAGCGCCATGATTGCTGACTATATGTACTGGCTGACGGGAGGCACTGAGCAGCATATAAGCAAGCTCATCAAACAGTATTGGCAGGTAAAAATTGATAGGCCAACGAGGAAGGAGGTGCCCATCTCACTATTAAGACCAAAATGAAGGATTACTGCTTAAAAGACTGCCGACAAAGGTAGCTCTTGGGCATATCAATCAACAGGACACTATATAGTACTACTGTATTTATAATGAAGTAGATTTTCTTGGACTAATTTTAAGGGCAAAATTCAAGGTTGTTAACCCTTGGCTCATACTTCAATTTTATGGACTGCTATAAAATTTAATTCTGGATACTGTATAGTCCCCTAAGCTATTTTTTGTGAAGTCTTCCTACCTTAGTGACACTTTCCTTTTGCAATTTGCATGATACTAATCCTCTGACACATTTCCAAACTCTTCAACCGGAAGGGGAGGAAAAAATGACTGTAAAAAATGGTCTCAGAGGAACCTAAAGTGCTCTATGAAGGCTGGCCAGATAAGACCCCGGTCTACAAAGATTACTTATGTGGGGAGTAGGCCATTGACTTCAATGAGACTCATCTCTTGAGTGGTACTTATTTGAGATGGCTGTTCAGCCACATCAGCACAAATTCAAGTTTAAGGGTACCCCCTCCTGCTCTGAGGAGAGCTCTCACACACTTGGAGGTGAATGGATGCTAGATCCTTTGCTAGGAGAGGCTTATTGCTGCAAGATCTTATCACTGCCCGTGGTGTCCCAGCCTTCACAGCCCTGGTTTCAATGCAACCAAATTGCATTTCAGAGGCACCACAGTGTTTGGGCCTCAGGCAGTGGAAGACCCTTCTGCCTCCCAGAGTGGACCTCGCCCTCAGGTCCTCCTTGTCCATACAAGGAATTTAATGATACCAGGAACAATATATGTCCATTGCGATAAAATTTCAGAGTTTGATTCTGATCCCATTTATTTTGGGTTTATTCTGTGAGAACATCTGTGACACCTGTACTTTATGTGGAGTGGTGCAAAATATGTCTGACATAAGCCAGAGTAGTAAAGATCAGAATCTGGTCTTTTACTTTTACTCACACAGTAAATTCTTCCTTTTTAAAACTATTACTGGTTGCATTCTTATTGGTAAAATGGAACAAACCTCAGTCCTGGGAGCTGCTGAATTTCAGTACTGCTGTGAGTGCAAAGTGCATCTCATTCAGAGAATTACCCACTGGGCTAGTGTTTGCAGTGCCTGTGAACTTTCTTATATGCTTTCCAGCAGAGAATTTCTTCTGTACAGAACAGTTTGATTTTTTCCCCTACTGGGTCAGACTCATTTAAAATCTTGAGTTCACAAACAGGTTTTACGAAGGGGTCATTTCTTCGAATGGAATGTCTTTTTTTGTCTCTTAACACTGGTATCCATTGACTTCCCTTCTTGATGTCATGGACATGAAGCTTCAAAGAATAAACCTTTAAAGGAGGAGCTGTCACAGCTGTCCTCTCCCCCAGGGGTTCAGAGTGTCCTGCTATGTAACAGGGCCAAAAAAGTGGCATGAAGGACAAGAGTCACCATGATGCCTTCTCACAGAGTCTAAATCAGAAGCTGTGGTTGGGCTAAGGTGAGAATGAACCAGACCAGAAGTAGGGCTGCTGAATTGCTTCTAGCCATTAGCGTCATCATACAATATTAGAATCACCATGCAAAATTATTTTGGGCATGGTAGGACTCTGGTTCATCTCTGCTTCATTCCAGAGCTCGCAGTTCATTTCTCTTCCTGATGGAGAGTTCATGCGTGGGTTTCCCTGGACCCCCATGGTACCAAGAGGCACCACCATGCTGTTTATGCCCCATTCCCACTCCTTCTCTGCTGTTCGCCTGAACCTGAGCTGCTGTCATCTTTGTCTGCAGAAGCTTTGAAATGTCAGTAGAGATCTAACCATTTGTTTGATCCCCCACCGTGCTTGATTTTCACTGGGAGACAGAGATTGCTCTGCAATTTTGTGCCTTTTGTGCGTATGCCTTAGCGTGGGCTAGGCTAAGGATTCAGCGATATCTATATGCTGACACACACGCAGTAGAGGCAGCTGGGTGCCCAGAACCGCTCCCACTCAAGTTAATAGCTAGCACTTAAGAAACACGGTTCATGAAGATATATCCCCAGCACCAGTAACAACCTTTTCCTTCCTGAGCGGATGAGTTCTGTGCAATCAGCATCAGGAGTGACCTCAATGTCATTAGAGCACACAGGAACAATTATGCAGTATGATGTAGCATGTGACACTGCACTGGGACTTTCCACCACAGAGAGACCAAGCAGAGGTAACATACTCTTTTTTATTAATATTCTCTCTATTTCACCGTGTAAAGCTCAAAATAACTTGTCACGACTATACATGCTCATGTGCCTTTGTAACCAAAGCAACAGCTATTGATGCACGCTTTTCTTGCTAACTACTCCTCTGCCCCAGAACTCGCTAGCGTTGGCTCACAACCGTGAGCAAAATTTTCTGAGGAGGAAGGGAATAGATGGTGAACAGGACGGTTTGTGTTTTACTTTTGTGGAGAAAGATTTTTAGATTAGATATGTCACTCTTTGCTTTGATCAGTGGGTCATGTATATAATCTTCTGGTGCATCACTGACGACTTTTGTTTCTTCTTTTCATGATTCTTTTAACTGCTGAAAAAGGCTTTTCCTCCTCACAGCCTGTCTTCTACTTCTTTCATAGCTTCAAAATGTTGTACAGACCACTCAAATCCTTCAGCTGACTTCTTTACTGCAAAAAAATCAGGCCCTTAATTCACATCTGCAAAGCTCTTTATTATTTATCCTGCTTCTGAATTACTGGTTTTTCTCTCCTGATCTGTTCCTCATGCTCAGAGCAGTCTTTATCTTGTATCTCCTTTGGTTTTCTTCTCCTGATTTTGGTTTTATACTTTCCTTTGAACTTCTTCTATCCCAGATATCAACTGCCAGGAGTCCTCTTTCTTCAAAACTCTTAAAACATCCTCCTCATTATTACCTTTTACATATTCCTCCTTCTTCAGCAGTGATCTGTTCCATGTGACAGTGTACCTCTCCTTAGGCACACTGCAAGTTTTGTACTCTCAGATTTGTAAGGCCAGATGGGCTCATATTGACAAATTATCTGACTTCCTGCATAAAAACACTCCAGAATTGCACTCTTACATTCTTGCATCAGTGCCAAAAGAGGAAAGTAGACACTGGGTTTGAGAAAGTTATGCAATCCTCATTTAAACAGTTTACTAATAGAATATTTACCATAACCCATCTAAAAGAAGATCTGTTACATGGTTGTCCCCTGGTTTTCCCCCCAGTTTACAAGCTGGGATCATACTTGTCCAGTCCAAACTTCCAGCAATTTGTGTTATGCATTCATCTCTGAAAGCTTAAAGATCCTTTAGTACTTGTTATCTTCTCCTTGTATATGTACCTATGGATCATGATCAAGGCAACTTTAAATATTCTTTTTGATTAGCTTTTTGATTAGCTTTCTTTGATTATCCCCTTTAAAGTAAATCATCTATTTCTGGATCTTATGTACAGTGATATGTAATATCTAATGCCCTGTGTTGGTTTTGAATATTAATACCCACCTTCCATTCCACTCTTGAGATAAAGGTATAGTGCTGATCAGAGGTGAAAAAGTAATTTGCAATGGATAATGTTATTCAGTAAGTTGGTCCTTTTTCTCTGTTCAAATATTTTATTCCATGGATTGAAAATATACATTCCAAGTTAAGATATAATCAAATGGATGGGCTTCTTTTCATAACCTACTACAGAATATGCACTGGGTGATTTGTGTGTTGGCTGTTAGATTAAAAATAGGCGAGTTAAATAGAATTCATCACAATAAATAATAATGTGAAAGTTATTAAATGTATTATGGTAGATATTTGCAGAGTGGTAGCAGCAAGACAAAGTTTAAACCTACTTATTACTATAGCAGGTAAGCTCCCTAGCATTTATTGTCAGCAATGCAGTTTCTCAGCTGGTAATAGCAAAACAAACAATAGACTTGAGATATTTCATCCCATAGAAAGAGTCCCTCTCCAAACTGTCCAGTTTTACTCACACCTTTGTAAACTATTTCCACTGGCTAAAAACTGTGCAATATACTCTGGATGTTTCGTTCCATGAGTAAAAATATATCACACGCATACTACAATGTCAAAAATGCCCAACATTGTCAAACATGGACTTTGCAAATATCTTGAAAGTCACCGCCTGATTTCACCAATATCTGTCACAGCTATCTTAACATAAAGTGCCTTTATTACCTAATTTATAAACATCTCAGGCTTAACTCATTAGCACACTACAAATTTAATTGCTTTTATTATTCTATTGTGAAAACCATGTGGCCTATTTTATACTGAAGGTTTGGCTCTAGCATCCATTACTCACTTACACGCAAAGTCAATCCCACGTAGCCAGTGTCTTACACTAAGTGCCATTGCACCAGCAATGCATATGTTGCAGAAACTAACAGGACCCCAGGAAGGCATTTTAAAGCTTGTAGGTTTGTGTCTGTACACTTCCATAACCATCTGTACTAAAAGCCTTAATTCCATAATGTAGCCAATGTCTATCTGCTACAGCTCAAATGGAGACCTTTAATTTGCATTGGAGCAAACTGGGCTTTTAGCTTTGGTTCCAGTTCAACCCCAGTGTTTTGGCCAAGATTGCACCCATCACAGAGCTGCTCTTAGCACATTGAAAATACTGGCTCTGTGACTGCTGCACCCAGAGCTCACAAACTTGTGTTTCTGAGAATACTTCTGTCAGCTAAACTCAATGTCACAGAGAAAGCTTCCAGTAGCACATGCGTTGGCTGACATGGAGGTTTAGGTATTCAGACATTTGCTTTGCTCTCTCATTGCTGTTATGAACATCAGGTGCTTCCATTTCAGATATCTGGGCTGTTGCAAGTACAGACATCACACAATAAAGCAAATGATAACCCAGCCCTGCAAGGTGGCTGAACACCTACCGTGCAGCGATGAACGCTGTCAACTCCTTTAGAGCTCAGCTTTATCTCACACCTTGGGGGTGACGATCCAAGGCAAGAAAGTTAAAAGGAAAAAGCTCTTGGTAGCCAAAACCTCCTCTGCAGTCTCAGCTGGTGACGAGGCCCATCAGCAGTCCTGCGTGCTCACACTTGACCCGTGTCCTGCTATCGAGCATGAGGTTTTCAAGCTGGCAACGGCAGGGATGTTTTGCAATCCTCCTAATGGAATGACTGATAGGAGCTGACAGGCAGCCTCTCTGGGCAGCCTGGCCATCATATCACTGAGAAAATGTATTTCTCATTAATTCTTGAGGCTATTTTAGCAGATCATGCTGTGCCACACTTCACTGCAGAAAAGTCCCTTCTTTAATCAAATCTGGGGGAAGATCCCATTGAGGTCAATGACTGTTGTGTATACAGGCAGAAGTAAGTGCCTAATATGTGTAAGTCCATCTTGTCTCAGAGGTCTGTGGAGCTTGCTGCTGCTTTAAGAATTAATTTTAAAAAGAGATAACATTTCTCTTATCCCTCGTCATAAAAACCAATAGGTAATCCTCCCTCTTCTGTATTCACAGCCACTTTGAAGGACAACACTTGCTTTTCATTTTCTGGTGGAAAATTGGGATGTGATGATTTTCTTCATCCTGCACATGAGAAGACCAAAAAGATTTTGGCCCATTAGCAGGAAGATCAGTTCATTCTTAAGACACTGCACTGGTATCCAGATAATCTCAGTGCAGCTTCTGATCACTTCATGGGTTTCCTGTGTTGTCATTGTGTCATGGCTGAAGCAGCTTGTTAAAATTAAAATTATTAACATTTTTTCAGGGTAGAATGGGTCTCTTCCTATGTATGCCATTTCAGGGACTCAGACCAGTCTGGCTTTGGAATACACTGTTTGTAAGACATCATAACTCTCAGCTGCAAAAATCAGCTTCATTCTGCTCTCAGGTACACTAGTAAAAATATGGAGTAATTGAAAACTGGATTGAGAAGCCAAATAACATAACAGAGAGTTTCTATCATGTTGATACTGATTTGGGAGCTTTTTATTGCTGTTGTTATTGTTGATGTTTCCATTCCAGAAACAATTCTACACATACAAACCCAAGGAATTTAACATTTTTCTTGTATTCTGTCTTCTTTAATAATATCTACCTCCACACATTTTCTACCTACTTCTATTTTTCTGGTACCAGATCATTCATGGTAGAGTAATTGTTGCTTGAATCATACTTATATTTACATGATAAGAGAAGTTATTAGTTTAAATGTCACAATTATTAAAACAGATGGATTAATTGCCCCTAAATTCAGGAAAGATGGATTTATTTAATACCAGCTGAATGTAATAGGCAACACATACCTTGCTGTAGTTTTAGCTGTTGAAATTCCAATATGAAACAAAATACCAACCCAATTAGGGTTTTAACTGTTAACAGAGGCCCATAAATCATGTCTCAAAGATGTTCAACAGGAACAACCTGGCCAGCAAAGTTCCAGGCCATTTAAAAAACACTACAGGGCAGCTCAAAAGTAATGTGCATATTTCACAAGTAGAGTTTTCAATTCATTCTGGCTGCTACTGGGTTGTGAAGTAGAGCTTTAAGATTTACAAAAGAAACCTGAGGAACCAGCATAGAAAACAAGCCATTTTGTGCTGTTCTCAGGCCTTTATTGTTCCCTTGAGTTGCAAAGGTCCTTAAGAAGTTACACATTCATTATCCTCTTCCCTTTTTTTATATACCATCTCCTTTCTTTGGGGAGATGAAGCTACAGGCAGGAGTTTGCACTGTTCCCAGGATCATTACTGGCTATGTGGCTTTCCATCTGCACATCTGCTCTTGAAGAACTACAGAGGACATCGCACAAAAAGAGATAAAGTCACTTTACAGAAACATCTCTATATAGAGTCAACTTGTCTTCTACTAAATTAGCAGCCGTTCAGCCACATAAAGTAGTTTGCTATTGCAATGACTCAGGCATGATTTTTCGCTGCCCCTTTGAACAGTGCTGTCCATTTTACAGGCTAACCACATCAGTCACCATCTCTGGCTGTCTGATTCATCTCTTCACATTTAAGCCAAGTTCCCAAAATATGTTGAGCTCAGTGCTAGGAAGGACTGACATCTCCTTCAGTTTCTACATTTTAGTTTCATTTTCATTTTCTTTATTTTTTTCTCTTTTTGGGCTAAAAGCCCTGAAAATCCCCTACAGCAAGTATTGCACATTTCTCCCAGGAGCATTTCCTAGCCAGGGCCACTCCTGGTCTCTCAGGCACTTGCCTGAATCACTAGATGGATGCAGCAACCAGGTGTTGGCTCTGACTACACTTAAGTAAAGCACTCAGATGCTCAACCTTTAGCTCTGCCTGAGTTAAGATGTCTCTCTGAGCCCAGGCTACCAAAGCTGTTCAGCTGAGCACAGTTTATAATCCCCTTTCACAAAAAAAACCCTGCTGTTTAAACCGTGACCCATTCCTGACATAGCAGGAGCCGTGAGGAGATGACCCAACACCTGCTGAGGGCTTGTGTTGGCGAAAGGCTTCTCCCAGCACTGGAAGGGCACTCCTGCTGCTCAGAGTAGTCACAATGAATTGCCTTCCTGGAATTAGGGTATTTCTCACTGTGAAAACTCTCTTATCCTTAAGAAAGGGACAATATTAACAAAACTGGTTAAAAGCTATGTTTTGGGCCAATAGCCTCATGTAAAGGATAATTAGCCCATTCACAGGGGTGGTTCTTTGATGTTTGCATCCACTACCTCACTGCCCCATTGCAGATTTCTGTCTGCCTCTGTTATCACAAGCTAGCTGGGTGGCCGAGAGCCTGCCAGCACGGCACGTCAGTCACGCTGAATATCCACGGGAGCTCGGCTCGCTCCGCTGGACCGGCTCTGCTCACACCACAGCATCCCGGGGAGCAGTGAGGCCCCAGCTGGGGCAGGGATAGGTGGCCCAGGCGAGGAGCCACCTCTGCAGAGAGGCTTGGAGCTCGAGCTCCCGCCTGGTACAGACACACACGGTAGCTACCGACGGCAACAAACCATAATTCGAGCAGTAGCAGGGGCTCACATTGTCAACACTCCGCATCAGCCCTACAAAGCAAATATATCCTGTTTCATTGGTCTCAGAGTCAGTCCACCATAGCAAAGAAACACTGAAATCCTTCACATTTAGTCCTGCGCTGAGATGAAAGGGTAAGGTCCTTGGTTGCTAGAAAGCGATACAAGAGCTGAGGACTCCCGTGGCACTCTCCATCCACGTGAGTCTGTGATATGGAGGACGAGCTTGTGGGAAGAGAGCTTCCCTGAACTAGAATTGCATTTCCACATGTGTGCTCAGTCCCTGCTTTCCCACCTGCCGGCATCACGGACAGGGAGTTTCAAGAGCAGCCTCCAGCCTTTCCCATACTCTGTGTATTCCGGGGTTTTTCTTCAATGAATAGCGATCTCTTTGGAAGGATAAAAAGCATGGATTTCTTTTCTCCCAAAACATAAAGAGATACTTACTGGAGTATCAAACAGATCTTGAAGCCTAAGGTAACTCATCTGCAACACATCTGCCTCTGCCTTTCAGGAGTCAGCAGAATACAAGGATCTATTGCTGTGGCGCTCTGCAAATCCACTTTCAAAATATACTGCATGCAAAATAACTCGCAGAGACTTAAATACGTTAATAACTTAAGAACCTAAATAAGCTGATATTTGATGTGACCTACATTAATGGGGAGGCATTACATGGCAGATAAGCAGAAAGTTCTCATCTATTGTATAATACATGATTTATTCATACCATAAACATATTGAGAAAAGGATATGCTCTGGCATTCTGTCTGCTTATTTTTCCCACAGAAAAAAAAAAAAAAAAATGATGTAAGAAGATCATGCTGGTGAGAAGATATTCATATCACAACAGCAACAGACTCAGTGGCAGGGCTGCCAGATACTTCTTTATGGTTGGAAAGATACAGAGAAAAGCACATAGGTTGCACCGCAGTGCACCCATAATTCTAACTACCAGCCTAAGAGTGGAAGCAGTTCATAGAAGAGGCTAATGGCTTTACCCTGACTGATATCATTGCATTAATAAAAATCATCAATAAAAGCATCAATTCCTGCTGTACTGTAAATGAGACAGTGGCTGAGCGTGCACTGCAGCTGCAAGATAAGGCACTAGAAAGATATCTAAATTTTTGGCTAATTCTAGATGTCAAGATAATTGGATTTTCCAAATTAAACCTTTCTGTAGTTAAAGAGGATTAAGGTTAGGGACTGTAGCAGAGAAAGCTACTGTCACTGTTATGAAGAATTTTTTGCTACAGTGCCATTTTTCTTCCTCTATGTCTGCTCTAAGCAGACAAAATGGCAAGAACTTCATAAAAATATTGAAGTAGTTATATCATTTGCCATCAAAAGTTGGCACAGGAAAGCTTTGTTTCTTGTGCATCTGCCTATTCATTTTATGAGCTCTTAACAGAATTTTAGTGGGTATTGAAGGGACAATATAAGATTGTTTAGGCTAAAATTTAAGTTTTATTAAAAGGTCTGTGAAATGTAACATTACTAGATATGGTAGAATGTAAGGATATTGCAGAGCCAAGTCGCTCAGAGGAATATGTGGTGTTGGGTGAAATATATGTTTAAACCCTTGATCAAAACAAAGTTTGTTGTTTAGGAATGTCTTTTGGTTTTTTCATTGTCATGATAGCAATGTACATCCCTCAAACCTTGTGACGCTTGTGTTTCATGAAGGAATTAATTGGTATTTTAATAGAAGTGCTGACAATATAAATACTCCTTGAGACACTTTGTCTCCAGATGGTTTCTCTGCAGACTTTCTCTGATTCCCCACACTTCCAAAACAGGGATATAAACCTCCTGACATAGAAGAGCATGAGTCAGTCCCGTAACTACAAAAAGAAATCTTCCCTATCATGAGATTTCTCTGCAGCTTCTTCTTGAGTGAGTTCTTGCATCTTTGCTGAAGCAATAGATTTTGTCCGCTGCTGAGGTAAACCACCAAATTCAGTGGACTCATGTCAATCATAGTCCTTACGTTATTGTACATTGCTAGAGGAACTCTTTCTTATAGTTTAAGGTCATCTCAAGGTCTTCACTTTTTCTAACTCTGCTGGAATCGAAGGCTGGAATGTAGCACCATATGATGAGACATCGCTGCAGAGCTCACTTGCAGGATATGCAAAAAAAAAAAAAAAAATCATCTTTCTTTATCATCTTTATCACTTTAGCAGCTACCCCCATACTCATGAAAGAGCCTGACACTTCTTCCACTCCAAGGCTGGAACAGCAACATCCTCCCCGATGTATCTGAGAGGACATTGCAGAAAGGAACCTTTAGATGCAAAGACACCGAAACACATGCAAATGGGAAAAAACAGTTGTCCTGTCCTCTCTGGAAAGACTCTCTTGAAAGTCCATTGGAGCACTTGCAATCCTCTCCACAGTGCGACTATACCTTGAGTAGCTGCATGGTGTACAGCATGACAGATGATGTTCTGTAGGCATCCCTGTTTCCTGGACACGTTGCCAGATATTCACTCATGGGTACGGACTTCAGTGCATAAAGTCTGAAGCAGAAAAATCCTTAGGGATTTCATCGTATAAAGTTTTCTCCTCCGAAGTTTTTATGGACTGAAGTTTTATATCCTTAAAGACTTTACCCCATAAAAATCCAAGAGGATAATAAAACAAATAGCATCTATGTGCAGGGTCAGTGGCTTGGGGGAAAAAAATACTCTTGGGTAATAATAATACCTTCAGTAGCAGTATTGACCAGAAACTACGGATCTATTCTTTTCCCCGTTGGCTGACATTTTACCATTATTGCCCTCTGAGCTAGTCACTATCTGCATGCTGTGCGGAGTAGCCATGGGTACATGGCAATGCAGAGATATTATAGGCATGACTTTGAACTGTTCTTGAGGATGATAAAGCCAAAAGTGAACTTTGCAGGCAGAATACAGAGCTTGTCTGGTCCAGCCACTCATGTTTTCATCTTGCTGCCTCACTCCATGTATTTTAAATCTGAATTGTATGGATACACCCAAAAACACATTCACATGCTCATATTAATCCAGATTAGGAAATGGCTGCCAAGCTATAGAAAATAAGCAGAATACCCAACATCTCACACAAAATAAGGCTGACCTAATTCTGTGCCTATATTTACTAATGAAATTCAGTAA
The DNA here is from genome assembly GCF_030463565.1 of Pelecanus crispus. Taxonomy (NCBI): domain Eukaryota; kingdom Metazoa; phylum Chordata; class Aves; order Pelecaniformes; family Pelecanidae; genus Pelecanus; species Pelecanus crispus. The sequence continues at coordinate 7,224,530 of NC_134651.1, read as the reverse complement.
AACTTGAACCAGTGGGCCTCTGCTTTTTTTTAAAAATGTACCTTGGAAAGCTAGATTGGTACCATTGTTTTGCTACTGATCCTCTGAGGGGCCTGAACAAGATAATTAAAGTCCATAGAAATATGAAATCCTAAAATCACTTTCCTATAAATCAGTGCAGACTGGTAAGTATTCCCGCAGGGAGGAAGAGGCGCAGATCAATTCACGGGCCCCCGAGCCCTTGGCAGGAGGACACACTTGCTATTTTCTGGTCTGATACCTCCAGATCCGTGGCATTAACCATGGATAACACGGCTGTGCCTGTGGAAAGCTGGAATTCCTCCTCACCGAGGGGGGACATTATTACTGCCCCAGGTGGTCATGATACTATTACACACATATGAAGCTTGTTAATTTTCCAGGGCTAAATACTGCCCATTCCAGACTGCTTCCATTCCAGTAAATGCAGAATAATGGGCTAACTAAATATAGTAATTTAAAATATAAACAAATCCCCAGTGATACCCTCGACATCCGGGCAGAGTATTCAGTGTAAGAGCACTCAGGGTGCACGTATAGCAGCCTATTCCAATATCTGCTCAAAACAATTATGGCATTTCTGTGGTATTTCTGCACACCCCATACAGGATGGAAATAAACTGGCATAAGACCATATCAGAAGACCTGTTGTCTAAAGCCATTAAGGAGAAGGACATAGATACTTAACGAATTGGCACTTTCAGCCTTCCGTGGTGGGTTGGTGGGAGCAGTCATCAGCTAAACAAATGACTCACGGAGGCACACTATGTCTTGGATAATTTTACATAGGTGGAGGATAAAGTGGAGAACAAAAGTGAGGACTTGTCAATAAAACACCAAGCTAGCCCCATAATGGTATTTTCTGTGAATCACTTCAATGTATAAGGTGATCTGGGAGATTCATACACCGTGTTAAAAAATACATATCTTTTCCTCCCATGCTTTTCTGACCATCTCTATTAACCTTGTGTTAGTATTGTCACTATTAACCACCTTTACGTTTTTGCCAAGACACGTTAATGAAGCCTTGCAGTTCCCCCAGTTTCCAGAAAGGACTGTCCATGTCAGGAAGGCAAAATCGTTGTTAGTAACAGATGCAGATGAAGCAGCGCTGAACGTGGTCTTACCCAAATCGCAACCCAGGAGGAATTGACGCTCAGCCTCCCTTGCACTGATTTGGAAGAGTACCGAGCAAGGCTGTTTCCAGGCTGGTAGCTCCTCCTGGCAGTTTCAGCACCAGTTCCTTGGGGTCCACGGAGTGTGAAATCCACCTCTCTGCATAAGATCAGCACAATGCATCATTTGAGTCATTTTTAAGGGATGACAAGGTTCATAAGCTTCGTGTTGCCCTCTGCACAGGAGTGAATTTTGCTCTTAATGCAAATGGTGTTTAAATGCAATATTTTAAGACTAATATTCCGTATAGGCACAGTGTCTGATTCATGCCAACCCAAGGGGCAATATGAATGCTCTGTATTGTTTAACCAGCTCCCAAGGACTGAATAAAACCCTCAGATGAAAGATGTGACCTTCAGAGAGCATGGAATCACTTTTTCTTTTCATCTAAAAGATAATTTATCTAATACTTTTCTCCTCATTGAAGACATAGGCTCGCTGCACTGAAAACTGTTTACAAATGTTCTTTCTCCATTAAATTGATTTTCTGAGTATAGACAGGCAGTGTTTTCTGGAACTAATTTAAATTCCCCTCTAATTAATATTCAAGACCAAAATATGTTATCTTTGCATGACTGTGCAATTACTAAAGGGAAAATATCATCTGCAAAAGTAATTATTTTTCTTTTTTTTTCTTAACTAGCCGTTAACCAACATGAAATGTATCATTACTTTGCCTTTTTTAGGCTATGATTGAAGAAGCCATCACTAGAGAAAAATCTTTTTCAGTTATGTACACACCATTTGTGACAGAAGTCAAGGCTGACAAAATAAACAAGATAAAGGACGTGTTTGCTAAAAAGCACCCTGATTACGTGGAGCACATATATACAGGTAACAGCAGATTTCACATGCTCTTAAGCACCATATATTGTGTGTGTGTGTGGCTGACAAAAAGGGTTTGAGAGAGTCTGGTGCATGAGCCTTTACGTTTCTACACTTCTGGGGGGGAGGAAATTAACTTCTGAGACTTGCTCTATGATTGCACATGATTTAGGTAATCAAATCAGTACTTATGCAAAGCACCAACTTTACACTGCAAATCCTCATAAAGATTATTTTTATCCATGAAGCCTCATGTTTCAGTTGTTTAATTTCATTTGCAACTAATCTTTTGTTCAGAGGTAGATTTGCAGTGTATTGTTGTGACAGTGAGACCCAGGTTCGTTCCCATCTCTGTGGATTTCCATCAGTCACCAATGGTCATCTCTGCAGCAGGGCTTTTGTTTTCCAAAAATATGGTCCCTTCTGCAAGCACTAGTGGACTGACTGCCACCTTTGAGAGCATCTCAGCTGTAGGGGTGGGAATAGATAGCCAGGTTTCCTTTAGCCTGTTGAAGACAAGTAGGATCCAAAGCGAACAAGGGTTTTGCAGAGCCCATTGTCATCTCCCCATAGAATGATTCCAAATAGCATCTCCTGGAGTAAGCAGACACTTAAATTCTAGTGACCACAGCCTTATTTCAAAAGGAATGGGTATGACATTTTGGCAAAAGAGAGGCAGGGGGGTAAAAGGCATTTTTTCACTATAATTAACCTGGTGACTGGGACTCAGTTGACCCTGATAATGCTTGGCTTTGAGTTGGTCATTCAGAAACGTAAAGGGAAAAGTACGTTTCTCGGGTCAAATTCTGGAAAACTTCTATCTTCATCACACAAAGTTGATGTGTGGCTCACCCCTCACTGCTGGTTCCAGCAGGGTGGTCTAAAAGGCTGAGATGCTGCCTGCTCCCTGTGAGAGTTACATCCAGAGATGATGGCTTAGTCCTTGCAGCACCACTGAGCCCCAGTACTCTGCAGATCAATAAGGCTTCCAAAAGAATACACATTGTGTCTTTGGGGAGGAAAAGAAAACCTACTTGAAAAACACAAATAGGAATTAGGAAACCAAGTGTTTACCACAGAACTGTGCAAATATTTAACACAAGTAAACTTGTTTTGTTCATTTTTGTTTTGCTTCAGGAAACCAGTATAAAACTAGATTGTGTTTTGCAAGTTGCAGACCACCCATGTATTGGGTTTCTGGCAGTAGCTCTGGGGTTGTTCAAAGAGGGAAAATGAGGACTTATCATGGAGGCTGTAAAATCCCTGCCTACCATTTATTTGCTGATGTGACTTTGTGGAGAATTTCCAGGGACAAAAGTATTGGCATTAAAAGGAGCATGAAATAAAACTCCCTGAATCTGATTTTAAAAACTATAAATTCATATTTCACATAATCCCCTCAATTTACAGTTAGGGTGAGACTTCCAGGAGCACATAAGCAGCAAGAGCGTGCAAGTGTTGCACTGAAATGCAGTTTGTGTTCATAAATCACTGAATGACTCTGAAAGTGTCACCAGTCATTTTCTCACTCCTCCCAATAAGGAAAAGGAAGAAGGCAAAAAAAGGGGTAAAAGATCCCAGTCCTATAGTACTTTAAAAGAGATTGAATAGAGCCAGTTCTGCCTTCAAATATATTTGTTTACAAAAATCTATTGGTTAAAAGACTTGCTTCCATTTTCCACAAATTTCTCTGAGTGCAGGTCCTGGGATCACCGAAGTTTCTAGGAATTAAATGGGATAGATAGCCAAGATAAAACAATATGGGTATCAGGGTTTTGAGAATGCAGTGATGTGAGAGGTCTCATGCAGACGGGACCTCTCCCGACCTCTCTCCTTTCTGTCCTGGAAACCCTCCCAGACAGAGTGGATGCAGCTCCTTTCCCCAGCCTTGATGCTGAGATAACTCGCAACAGTGCTAGGTGAAGTCAACCTAGCAGGTGTTTCTCAACTTATCTGTTCAGATCTGACCTAAAATCACACTGCCCACCAAAATACATCACAAGCAGCAAGTTTAGCTCATTGCCAGTGTGATATCACTGAGCATTCAACCTGCAGGTCTGCATCTCACATAGGTGAAATTAAAAGTATGAGCTAAGCCCCATTTCAGCAGTGGGTGTGAAATACCAGATGTCTCACGAACATGTTATTTTAGATAACCTTCCTATTCTGTAACAATCATCCGTCCAATTTTAGTCCAAGTTCTGCTAGAGTGTAAGGACTGAATTGATTTCAAAGTTTTCCTTATTTCCAAGGAAAAGGGAGCAGATACGCATTTAAATCCAAACATACAATGCAGTTTGCTGCAAAATTGAGAATCCATCAGAAGCAGAACATGCTGCAAGGGAAATATCAGGTCCACTTGCTTTGATTTATATAGGGGCAAGTCCGGAGAGCTCTGAGTGAGGTTCTTCATTTGTCACTGTGACCGCACAGCCTGGCATCTTAAAAGCAGAGCTCACTGAAAACAGAGCACTCCTTTGCAAAAAGTGACACTGACATTCAATCTAGGTTTATTTTTTGCAGAGGAAGGGGAGGGAGGAAAGGACTGGTCCGGTTCCCTAAGCAAAGGTGGTTTATACATTGCTCTGAGCAGCTGTCCTCGCTGAGGTCAGGGCAGACGGACTCAGCTGATACACGGGGTTTTTTGGCAGTGGCACTCACAAACTCTGGACAAGCCACAGGACAGGCTGTCACGTGCTAGCTGGGTGGATCAGAAAGGACATGTGGGAAGCCTGGGATTGCGGTGGTGGTGATGGTAAAAGCACAAATCTGTAGGAAATCAAACCTCATAAATTCAGGGAACAACAAAACAGCTTTTTTTGCAGTTAAAAGATCAGGATGCTATGTTACAGAAGTGTTGAGTTATTAATGCTTTGGATGATCGGCATTGAAAAGTGCATAAATGGGAACAACAAGATTTGTCTTATGCATCAGCAAAATTTAAGCTGTTGATGAAAAAGGTTGCAAAGTCTGGAATTTCAAAATCCAGTTATAGCTGGATGGGTTGGTTTGGTCACCTTTGTTTTGGCAAGTTTTCTGGATTGCATTTCACTCCTCCTTAGACTTCCTATTTTTTCCTCCAAAAAAAAGTAACTTCTCTTGCAACTGAAAAGAAATGTGACAGCAGAAATTATTTTCATTTCCCTATTCCAGATGCTCATGGACTTCACCTCTTGCCACAGACAGCTGAGTGGCCGTCTCTGCCTCCCCAGCATTACTTACTGACTCTGGGTTTCAGAAACAAACATATTGGAAAAATCTTGGAAAGGTGGTCAAGTAGAAAACTGCCAATCTTTTCAGGTATGCCAACTTGCTTAATAGCCGTGATAGCTCAGGGGTGACCTCCACGATCCTTGCTAAATGAGGGGGGTCAGAGGGTTTCTCGAGACCCATTTCTCTGTGCTGGCAGCCCTGACTGTCCAGACAGCTCTC